>NW_024879262.1:72744-372744 GCF_018340385.1 Cyprinus carpio
AAAGAACTGGGGCTTAAAGCGACTTCCAGTCTGTGTGCATTGAATTTATTTAATACACACGAGCTTCACAATTTTAGGTTGAATTACACAAATAAATTAACTTTCCATGACATTTAATTTATTGAGATGCCTGTATATATATAAAATATATATATATATATATATATATATATATATATATATATATATATATATATATATATATATATATATTTATGTATATATATATATACATATATATCTTATGCCATGTAGTGTGTCAGTAGGAAATATCAATTCATTGACTTATTTCTTTTGCCATTAATTGTAATAGTCCAGTGAATTTTTTCTATGCACAAGAAGTCTGACAGCAGCCAGTGCATACAGGAATGAATCTATACCATCATCAGTCTGTCTGGAATGACATGAAGAAACAGAACAAACTGAGCATTGCAGACTTAATCCAGAAAAAACTGTAGCAATGTCTCAAAGATGCTTGAAGACAGTAAAGCATCTTGGAGGGGCTTCTGATTGTTTTTTTGATATAAGAAGTTCTATTTAAAGCAAATATAAAAAGCCCTTTCCACACCAAAGAAGTGTAATGAATAAACCTCAGGCTGAAGGAAAAGTAAATTCAATGTCTGTACAGTAGAGGGGAGAAGAAGGTTCAACACTCTTCAGCAATGTCAAAAAAAAAAAAAATTAAAATTAAAAAAACAATGAAACTACAATTGTTAATTTATCTAAAGTCTATTTTTTGCTTATTAATATGGTTGAACTGATCATATGAGCAATAGCAGCAAAGACTTTGGATTAAAACTAGGCCGGATTAGATACTATGCAGGTTTGCGTCATATTCTGAGTTTTAGATTTCACTGTTTTAATTCATGTTAATGAATACTTAATCTTTTTTTTTTTTTTTTTGTGAGTGGGATGAATTAATGCACGTTCACATTTAGGGGTATAGAACTACAGAACTACATGTTCACACACAGAGCACTCTACACTTCTGATTTCTCCCAATATATGGGGATGAGACTTCGTCAGTCAATAAATGGAAAACAAAGTAACTGGCATTACTTTTTTGAAAAAAAAAAGTAACTGAGATTTTTTTTCTTATAAATTAAAAAAGTAATGAGTTACTTTACTAGTTGCTTGAAAAAAAGTAATCTTGATTACTTAACTCGCATATATATATAATTAGCTAACTGTTATACCTTTCATTTATATAATGGTTTCAGAGCAAAGGTAAAGAAAGAAAGAGTTTCAACTCACCAGCAAACGTTGACAGAAATGCACGCTCCCTCGAGGCATCAGTTCAAACAGCAGCTCAGCCCAATCAGCTTCTTCATGTTGCGCTTCCTCATTTTCAATTTGCCCTTGACAACAGACTCAAATAAGCTTAGTTAAGTTGATTCAACTTAAAAACACTCAATAGATTGAGGAAACTCATGTAAATTGTACACCTAACTCAAGAAAATTCAGTACTACATTACATTTTTTATTTTATATTTTTAGTGTGCTTAATTTGGGCTAAAACTATTTCAGGGGATAACAGTTTAGGAACAACTTGAGGTTGAGTAAATGTCAAGTCACCTTTATTTATATAGTGCTTTTAACAATACAGATTGTGTAAAAGAAATTTACAGTATTAAATAGGAAAATAGTGTGTCAATAATGCAAAAATGACTATAGTAAACACTAAATTTTCAGTTAAAGGCAGTTCATCATTGAATTCAGTGATGTCATCATCCAGCTCAGTTTATTTTAAATAGTATGAAGTCGACGATATCACTGAATGTTAAGATGTCCCCAACTAAGCAGAAGCCAGAGGAAGCATACAGTAGCAAGGAACCAAAACTCCATCGGGTGACAGAATGGAGAAAAAAACCTTAGGAGAAACCACAGGCTCAGTCGTGGGGGCCCAGTTCTCCTCTTGCCAGACAAAACCAGCAGTTCAATTCCAGGCTGCAGCAAAGTCACACTGTGCAAAGGACTCATCTGGTTCCTGTGGTCTTGTCCCGATGGCCATCTAGGAGGCAAGGTCTTCACTGGGGATCTGTCTCTGGGGCACATCTAGTTGTCCTGGTCTCCGCTGACATTCAGGGCTGTCAAGGTCATCTCCACCATCTGATCTGGATACAGACTCGATCTGGTGGCTGTGGTGACCTGAAAATAAGAATGAAACAGGTTGTCCTAATTAATGCAGCCTAAAAAATCCTTTAATGGGTTTGAATATTAGAAATGTGTTAGTGTGTTATATGTAAGCCAGGTTAAAAGAGATGGGACTTTAATTTAGATATAAACTGACAGAGTGTGTCTGTCTCCTGAACAATGTTAGGCAGGATATTCCAGGTTTTTTGGAGCTAAATAGGAAAAGAATCTGCCTGGCTGCAGTGATTTTGACCATTTATGTATTATCAAATTGCCCGAGTTGGAGCTGCAGAGGAGTGGATGGTAATGCATGGAACTGTTTCAAATGCTGAGGTGCTAACAACCAGGGCTTAAAAATGTACTACGCACGATATTAAAATTATATGATGTTTAATAGGGAGCCAGTGCCGTGTTGACACAACCGGGCTCATAGGTTAGTTCCTGGTCTAGTAAGAATCTAGCTGCTGCCTTTTGGACCAGAGGGAGGTTGTATATGAAGCATGGCAGAACAACCACCAATATAAGCATTCGAATAAAATTAACCTCTGAGGGTCATGAACGCCTGACATTCAACGTGGTCTGCATTTGACATTGAGAGCATAGGTCATATTTCGATCTATTTTGAGATGTAAAAATGCAGTCTTACAAATGCTAAAATGTGGCTTTCAAAAGGCAGGATGGCTATCAAATAGCCACACCCGGTTCCTAATGATGCACAAAGAAACTGACAGAGCAGCCATCGTGTCTTAGACAGTGTTTTCTAGGTTATTACATGCAGAGGTTTTAGGTCCGATAATTAACCCCTCGGTTTTTTTTTCAGATTTTAGCAGTAAGAAATTACTCATCATCCAGCTATGCATTCTGCAGTCTGTGTTTTTTTAAATGGTATGTTTCGCCGGGCTGCAAAGTTATATAGGCGCTGACTGTCCTCAGCATAACATTGAAAGCTAACACCGTGTTTTCCTGGTGATATTTTTCCCAAGGGTAACATGTAAAGTGTGAAGAGTAACGGCCCTAGTACTGTAGCCTTGAGTACTCCATACTGCACTTGTGATCGATATGATACCTCTTCAATTCACTGCTACGAATTGATGATGGTCAGATAAGTATGATGTTGAAGTGCTTATTGCACTTCCACCTAATGCTACAAAGTTTTCTAGCTCTATGCCAAAAGAATGTTGTGGTCAATAGTTCGAATGCAGTGCTAAGATCCAATAGCACTATTAGAGAGAGACAACCACAATCAGATGATAAGAGCAGGTCATTTGTAACTATAATTAGAGCAGTCTCAGTACTATGATACGATCTAAATCCTGACTAGAAATCCTCACAGATACCATTTTTTCATACAAGAAGGAATATAATTGTGAGATACTACCCTTTTCTAGTATCTTGGACAGAAAAGGGGATTCAAGATCGGTCTGTAACTACTAGTTCTTGGGTCAGTTGTGGTTTTTTGCTGAGAGGGCTTAATAACAACCATACCCCAGTTTGAAGGTTTTGGGGACATATCCTAATGACCAAGACAAATTAATAATAGTCAGAAGAGGAATCTCCTGACTTCTGGAAGCACCTCTTTTAGTAGCTTAGATGGAATAGGGTCTTACCTACATGTTGTTGGGTTTGATAAATTTAACAAGTTCATACAGTTTTCCTCTCCTATAGTAGAGAATGAGTGGAATTGTTCCTCAGGGGATCTATAGTGCACTGTACTGAGGCGATACCTGTGAGCTGACGGATGCATGGTTACAATTTTATGTCTCGTAGGATCAAGCTTGGAAGTAAAGGAGTTCATAAACATATGGACAGTCTTTTAATTTTTGTGTGAACTATCCCTTTAATTCAAGTATTATTTTTCTATTTCTTTGTAATATAAGGAAATGTACTAGCCATTTCTGAGAAAAAGGGTTTCTACCCATTTCAAGTGTGGTATTTTGTGGAAAAAACTCTCTGGATGAACTGTAATTGAATCATGACACCATTATTAATAAGGGCTATATATTATAACAAAATATATATAATAGTATATATATATATCCCTTTTAAATCCATGTATTGTTGATTTGCAACCTCCTGAAACTAATATGCTGCCTGTCAAAGCAACAAATTATGTAACATTACGCTTTCTGACTCTCTGACAAAACATATCCCACAAAATTCTTGAAGAAGAAACGGACCATCCCACACCCAAAGCAACCCCACTTAGATCAATGAAGAACCTTTCTTTCTGAGCTTTCATATAAAGCCTGTATTAGTCCCAGACAGGATGCGACTTGATATCAAGTTCAAGTTCCCTTGGGGAAAGGTGAGAATATGGAGGTTTATGGAGTTTCCAGGGCTTCCCCCTCAGTGCTAGAAGATGCAGAATAGAAAGGTGACTGGCAGGTTCCCTCTCCCCCCCTCGACATTCTGGCCAAGCCGGCCCCATGATACAGGGTAAGAGTCGGAGTCATTTCCCCTCTGCTAAAGCCCCAGCATACACCTCTAAATACATGGTGGAAGTGCAAGGGGGTTAGGATGTTGTTCGCAGCTGTTTGAAGTGCCCTTGTCTTTATGGGCAAAACATCTGGAGTATCCCAAACAGACAACTTACAGCTGGCCCTACAAAGAGCGGGCACAAGGCACAAACACTCTATCTAAATACAACTCTCAGGCAGACTGCCTCAGGCATCTGAGTCCTCTGTACTCTCCCTCAAAAGTGCAGCAACATGCAAAAACAAACCGCAAGTGCTGATATTTCATGTGCAGAAAAAATGCACTGATAAACGATTACAACATTTGTTTATGTTTATAATTATAAATTTCAATGGAAAAGATATCTGTTTTATCTTTTATTAAGTACTGTATCCCTGTGGGTTCTCTTTTGAAAAGCTTCTGTTTTGGTATGTTTGATAGCAGGTGTGTGTTGGTATAACAGTGATTGTGGAGTCTACGGATTTCACTGTCAGTGGAGGTCAGAGCAGATGCATTCATGTGGTTGCTCTGTGGCTCCAACCAGGTGTGGGAATTTGAATTCATCTGATTGGCTTCATTACGTATTTGCTTCTCCTAGCCATCCTCCAGCTGCTTGTTTCGCTGTAGCCTTTTTGTATGTGCTGTTTATGCATTCGGCAGATGCCTTTATCAGAAGTGCCTTTACAGTGCAATAAAAGTTTCATGATTTCATCATTTTATCTATATACCATTGAAAAGTTTGAGGTCAGTAAGTTTTTTTCTAAATTTTTATTCAGCAAGGGTGCATTAAATTGTTTAAAAGCGTCAGTAAATACATTTATAATATGTGACCCTGGACCACAAATCCAGTCATAAGTCGCATGGGTATATTTGTAACAATAGCCAACAATACACTGTATGGGCCAAAAATATTGATTTTTCTTTTATGCCAAAAATTATTGGATATTAAGTAAATATCATGTTCCTTGAATATACGCTTTTGTAAAATTTCCTACCGTAAATATATCAAATGTACTTTTTTATTAGTAAAATGCATTGCTAAGAACTTAGTTTAGACAACTTTAAGAGGCAATCATCAGATGCCATCTCGGCCAAATCTTGTCCTATCCTCGCAACGCCAGACACATATAATGTTACTGACAGTTTATGTTTTATATAAATGCTGTTTTTTTAACTTTCGATTTTATCAAATAATCCTATGAAAATGTGTTACGAGTAAAAATTCAAATCAAAAATAAAAATAAGTAAGTGAATGAGTGAAATGCAAAAAAAAACAGTAAGGGGAAAATTCAAAATGTATTTCTTCTATCTATCTATCTATCTATCTATCTGTCTATCTGTCTATCTATCTATCTATCTATCTATTCGATTGAACTTTCTATTCGTCAAAAAAACCCTGAAAAAAAAGTATGTCGGTTTACACAAAAATATAAAGAGGCACAACTGTTTTCAGCATTGATAAGTAAGAAATGTTTCTTGAGCACCAAATCATCATGTTAAAAAAATGATTTTCTGAATGATCATGTCAGGTAACTGGTTGCTGAAAATTCAGGAATAAAATTACATTATTAAATAGAAAAATGTTATTTCAAATTGTAATAATATTTCACAATGTTACTTTTTACTAAATATATAATCATAAGCTAAGATCTTATGTTCAAATACACTGAACATAAGAAACTTTCAAAAACCATCTTACCAGCCCCAAACTTTTGAATGGGAGTGTATTTGTCTGTGATTGACTGTATTGTTAGACATGTATTGCCTGAGGTCATGTAATGTGTTATTTGTAACATAAGTGGTTTTGACTTGCCCTTGATGAGCTCTACATGTGTCACAGCCTCTCTGTTCTTACAGAAGGACGGGCCATACGCATGACCACAGACAATGCCAAAGCAGCCAAAGTGTCTCGTTCCACCTTCCTCCTCTGCTTCCTTCTCCTCCCTTCAGCTTACAGCCGCCACCTGGCTGCCAGAGCATCAGCAAGTGAATTACTCACAATATACTTTCTGTTAGCGAACACATTCTTGTGAGCTGTTAGGCCACTGGCCCGTCTTGTGAAGTCTTTGTGCTCTTGAGAACTTGAAAGGCCTGTTATGATATGAAGACAGTTTTTTGGGCCAAACAACTGAATGGAGAAGAAGCAGTTGAAAGGTGGATGGATGTTTATTTGGTTGACAGACAATGAAACTGACGCAGATAGGCGGCAAAGAGAAACTATTTTTAGGAGGGCCTTTACAGCCCTCATACATGGGCAGACTAAGTTTATTGGAGCAAAAAAGTTGTCATTCTTCTGGGCAATGATAGGGCTCCATTTAGCCCCAGCTCATGGCCAGGAATACATGTGTATAAAGTGACCACACCTGTCTCACTTCGCCTGTCCTGCTTTAAAGTGATAGGTTTATTTGAATATACTGAATGCAGAGTGTGTATTGTAAAGTAATGATCAATGGAATGACGTCAAATTTATTCAAAAGTACTTTACACATGCAATTTATACTTGCCATGTTCCTTAATATACCTCTGCGATTATGAGCATGGTTTTTCATTTCTGAATTAATTAAACTAAATCAATTTTGGTGTTTTGAAGAGATATAAAGTTGAAAAAATTAACTGTTCTTACAATCATAATTATATATAAGTTTCATTAAGTAAGGGTTTTTGTCCACAAAAATAAAGTTATGTAGTGCAGCCAACATTCAGAAAAATGTATGATAAAATATAAGATAATCTGACTTTTTTATGACAAGTCAGTTAATTCAGGTATAAAAGTCATGTGGTTCCACTTCCCAAATACGTTTGATATTTAGAACTTAATAATTCATTTATATTTCTGAAAAATAAGTTTTACCCTGAAAAATATTTTGTTTGTTTTTTTAAAATAATCATAAACAAATAGTGTATGCACATTTATTCAAGTAGGTGTCAAGGAAAAAAGTTATGTTAAACTTTTTTACTTGATGGTTACACCACATGACATTTTTTAAGTTATTAAATTTAAACATGTTATAAATGTTTTGTTTTTTTTTTAACTATAAGAAACCAACCTGAATTCCTACTTGAATTTTGGAATGCATTTTAATTTTAATTTTTCTCTGTTGTTTTTGTTGTTGTTGTTGTTTTGTTGTTGTTGTTTGTTTTGTTTGATTTATTTGTGGATAATAAACTTTTTTTTGCCATCCTCACCAGTTGAACGTGCATGTAAGTATCTTTTTTCAGCTGCTCAAACTAAAAATAAAGTAAAAAAATAAACAAACAAATAAATAAAATAAGTGTGATAGATAAAAGACAACTAAATGAATGTTTGGGTGGATGCGGATTGACCTTTGTCATTCATGTTCCTTTTGTTATCCTACACGTACGTGCCATACAGCATGGAAATGCATAACTCTCTTTGCATAAAATGTCAGTTTGTGGATTGTTACTAAAGAAAGACAATAGCATTGGCAGTTGATCTAGAGTAAAGCCAATCCGTGGCCTCACAAAGGCCAGTCTGACATATCTGCTCATTAGTCAGCACACAGAAAAAGGAAGGGCCCACACCACTTTAAACGGGGTCCCCCTTTCATGGAACTGCATGCCTGGAAGGGCTGCAGTGGAGTCCTCCTCTGAACCTTTGGAACCGTTCACAGAAGTTGAAAGAGAGGTTTCCACTCCCATGGCTTTGTGGATGGCAAAACCAACAAATCTGTAACTGGGCCTTGGCAAGTTAAATAACAGCAGTAGAGTGTCTTGGGCAGTGCTGTCCTTGTAGAAATATCAGGCACAGCACTCCAGGCGGGTCCGCATAGTCTAGTGACACAAGTCTGTGAGCGTATTTTAGCTTCACCAGGGAAAGGCCCCTTTCTATAGTTATGCTGGGAGATATTCTTGTTTTACGTGTTTTGTTCCATCACAGGCTGTCGGTTTCATTGAACCTTTATGTGCTTTCGCGGGAAGAATTAAAAACACTCAGACCAGTATGATTTACATATTGTGCTTTTCCCATTTAAGTTAGGGTATCATCATGTGCACAGCACATACATCACAATTTTAACAAGACCTGTATAAAACTACAGACAATATTTGGTAAAACAGGATTCAGAGCGCACTACTACAGGGACTCGGACGTCAGTCCATTTACTAGAGCTCTGCCATGGATGCAAACACAACTGTATGGGAACTGACAGAGAAATGGTTTATAGTTATTATAATACACCAACATATAGCCTGTTCATAAACACAGTTAAAAAACATTTGTTGCATTGAAAGACGAGGATGTTCTGTTTTCACTAATCTCAGGCTACTAGGTCAAGCTGTTGATATTGCATTTTGTGGGTTAAACAAAATCAAGACCAATGCTTTGTGTCAGTTCTACATTGTAATTAGGTCAGCGGGGACAATTTGCCTTCAGTGGCCATTCGGTCTATTGTAAACAACATCCCACACTGATGCAAATCATGTCCATTTGGAAAGAGGTTTGGCACAGCTGTGTAAAAAGAGAAACACAGACAACCCTCCACCTCCAGCATTAGCTAAGGTAGCTCAGAGTCATCAAGTGAAACTAATTGATGTGCACATCCAGGCAGGGCTTGGTAAAGAAACAAATGGCAATTTGGACACATAACGGCTGAAATACCACGGCTTTGAGATTACACTAAATAAAACCATGTGAATGTGTTCATGCTTTTGAGGCCAAAATTGTCCCTTAATGCTTTCTTTAAAGCTTTCTTGAAGCCCATCCATTTTCACTTTAGTTTACACTCAGGAACAAAAGTTTCTTTCAATTAAGTGTACCTGCAGGCCATTTGATGAAAATAAGGAATGCTTTTTTAAAGAAAATCTCTCGAATATGTGTTTTTATAGGTTCAAGATGGAAAGCTTGTTTATCCCTGCATGAATGCATCATTTCTTAATATTTCTTTTACTAACATCATTTACCATGTTTAAAGCAGCTTCTCAGTTTTGCACCATATTGCATTTACAAAATATATCAAGAAAAATATAGGGTTACTGGTTGAGCATATAGTATAGTCTAACAGCTGTCTGCAAATATTTCCAACATGATTATCCTTTCTAAAAGTAAATCACAGGGTTAAAGATAGCTCAAACGTGACAAGGCGCAACTAGGATGCAATGGCCGCCAGAACTTCACAGAGTAGCGGTAGCCTCAGAAGAGCAACTTAGAACTAAAGCATTCTATGTCAGCTGATTTTCAAAAGTAGGAAAATTATCAGTTGGAAACTGCATGAGGTAGAAAACGACAAAAAAAGCGGGCAATACGCCTTCTCGTAACTTACTGTGGAAGTTGTTTTTAACTTAACTCTTCATTCACTTACACACAACACTGTCATTTCTTTGTTTTCCGTGTTACCACCATAGAAAAATACTGATCTTTAACATGACTGATTTCCCCCCAGAAACCCAAAGACTGACTTGAACTTGGCTCTGTACAGTATGTCTCTTTAAAGGGGCTCAGGGTACAGTATCTGCACTGCAATGCCTTTGAATTTTTAAATTCATGTATGCATGTTAAAGAAGCTACTTCTCTCTGTCCAGAGCCTTAGAAATGTGACAAAGATTGACTGCGGATAAGTTCAAAGTTCAACCCCCCGGCAGAGCTAAAAACAGATTTGAAGGGGTAGAACTTCAGTAAGCTAGAGTAAGCCGATACTGCTTCAGTTAGATCCGAGCTCCGCACAAAGGAGCTCAGACATTGGACAATTGCTCCAGTGCTAATACTATGGGGGTTGATACACCTTAACGATAGGAGGCTTGACCTAAGACTTACATATTCTTTCCAACGAAGGACAAATGGAGCTTAGTCAGCGTAGACGCCATATTTAATTTTTCGTTATGAAAACGGGGCTGCGACCGATAGTGTTTTCTCTCAGTGTTGATCCTTCAGCAGACGCAATATTGAAATGCGTCTTTCCAAAACCTTCCCAATGACTGTACACCATTTGTTCTGAAAATTAGAAACCTTGTTTTCATTCGCGAGAAAATAAATATGGCGTCTACACTGACTACCTCTGCGAAACAGTTGCTTTAGAACAACACAAACAGTGCAACAAAAAAAAAGTACATTGTAGGAATTTCACTTGTATATGAACACGTGGGTAGCAGCAATGAGGATAAATAAACAAATAACAAATAAATTAATTGTTGTCTTCCACCTCGGAAAGAGGACGTTGTGATGAATATAAAATCAACAGATATAAATAGTCTAATATTTACATACATGACACGATACACTTAACCTCACATGTAGCCTAACTTCTGTAGAAAGTGCATCGACGTTCCTCCACCTTGCGCCCCTCCAAACGAGCTCAAATTCTAGGCAAGAAATGTGTCACCGTCATGGATGTAGATACTCGATTTCCTTTTGTTTGTTTGCCAGTCTTACTTAGTCCGATGTACATCCCGGGATGTGCCTGCGATTCGTACGCATTGTAATTATTTGCAAGGAGCTTTTCTCTGAACTTGCATTCATCTGTGAATGCATCTACAATAAAAAAAAGAACATAGAAATTATTATTTTTATTGACATTTCATTAGACCGTCTCATGAGTCATAACATCGGCTATATCATCGGCATTTTGATTAAAGAATCGCGCGACGTTCTTTTTACAGCGAGGAATTTTATGGAGCAAACAGAACAAACTCTTTATCATATTTCAGAATCTACAGCAAAGAGACAGCTTTGTCTTCATGGTTGTTTTTGCAAGGGACAACCAAAGTTATTAGATCCATGGCTTGGCCTGACTGGTTTAAAATTACACCTATCATCAAATTACGCGATTTCTGGGTCTCAAAGAAACGTGTAGGTGTTTTGGGGGTCTTGGTCAGTGAAGAAATCGGAGAGTGAAGCCAGTATGGGTTTGGGTGGTCCTCTTTGGCCAGTTCATCTTTACTCTGACTGGGAAGGACAGTAGGTGCATGTGTTGGCTGGCAATGCTAAGAATGGAATGCGTAGTCCGAATGATCTACTTGCGCTACCGTTCCTGGGTTTGTCCGTACCACAATGAAAAAACACCACTAGTCACTGGAAGCACGCCACAACTGAGGTTCAACAATGTAACGCTGTCGGAGACTGTGGGACGGGAGGGGGAGGTCGGTGGTGAGGGCCGTGAGGGGATACACCTCAAGTACAGGGTGATATGTCATCGAGCTCTGATAAGAACATTCACGGGCGGAAACAAGTTGTAAATCATTTCATACTCACAGATCCGAAAAGCTTCCCTTTGCTGTTCATGGCCACGAATAGCCCGCTCCGGACGCCAAACAGTGTCACAACTCCCCTCTCCACCGGAGATATCTCAAGAAGACCTGAAACACACAACAAAGAAAATAAATGACCTTGTTTGGCTTATATCTTTAGCCCTGTCTGGCAACTCCCAACCATGACTGCCTTTCTAAAAAATTGTACGTGTTTACGTGTTGAAGTTGCCAGAGCATCCTTTTTTGAAGGAAATGACACTTTCCGCCTCTTCAAATTTCCCCAAACGTAACATCGCATCTATTCTTTCTCAGTAAAACCACTAAGATGTATCTTTAAATTAGCCTACTTCTGCTTTATTTTAAACCACGTCTTTCCCCAAAAATTTGATTGACACGTGTCAGAAAAAGAACATTTTTATTATCAGATCCTTGCCCACTTAAGATGGAAAACTTAGTAATAAACTTTGTAACAATGTTTCTCATTTAACGATAAAAATAACTACTGTTTGTTTAGACTGTGATGAATGTTGACAAAACATAACCAGTACTTCTTGAGTTTGTTTTTAGAAACATATGAAATGCGTCAACACAGATGTTTAGAACGACTGTTATATATTGCATTTGACTTGAACTGACATTAGGTTGAAATTCTTAAAGATATGGTCTCAGGAATGTTTTGTTTTAGCTTAATGTCAAAAAAGACATTTTAAATTCCAAAACAAAATATCTGTAGTCATTTAGAAAGCCATCTGTACTAGTGTGTAATAGACTGAACATTCTCTAAAGAAGCATACAGCAAATCAAGAACCTATACAGCCAAAATGGTTCTTCGTGGTAAGAACGTCTGAACCAAAGAAACACTGAAAAACCTTTATTTTTTAAAAGAGTGAAGGGTTAATCTACTGTAAAGGATTAGATTATCTCGCTCCTAACTTTAGGCTTGGGGTTTTGGGCACGGTTCCCGTCCTGCTCTGGTTACAGAGACCTGTTTGCGTGCGTAATGCAGGATGCCAGATGCTGGTGCACTACCATGCACACCTGACTTGATTCGGGGAAATGTAAATGGAAGCGCTACAACAAGCTTTGTTGATGTTATCAAACATGGCATGATGTTGAATTCGTGTAACTTAACGTTTTATTGCAATTATTTTTTACTGAATAACAGTTATTTGTGTTCATAAAGGGCTGTGTGCGTGTTTTTGTTTGTTTATTTGTTTGTTCGTTTTACTTTTCTTAATTCTGTAAGCCAATTCTTTTTCGTAATTCAATTTCAATTGGGTGATAGTTTCAAATCCAACAGCTGATCCAGCATGCATAAGTACAAATAACAGATGAAAACTTACTGTAACGGTTTTTCGTTGTGCACGCCGGTAATTCTACCGTCCGGTAATACTTGGAGATGAAACCCAATGCCAACATTGCAGTAGAGACGTCGCAGTCTTTTAATACCCGTGAGATAATCACTGTCCCGGCTGATTCTCTTTTTTTCCCCAGGGATTCTGGCTAGAGAACGCGAGTAGAGGGTCTCCCAGCGTCGCTCCACGGGTCCGTCCTGCCCACCGGGCAGCGGAGCGCAGCGCACTGAGCTTGTCATAAGTCCTAAGACCAGTATTGGTAATAGGGCTGAATGGACACTCATCCTTCTGAGCTGTACGTAAGCGTTTGAAAGAGTTGAAGACACCAAACTACCGTCTTTCTCTGTATTTGTGTCGCAGCCAAAAAGACGCACAAAAGGGCTTACTCACGGACAGAGCTACGGTCAACCCTAGTGAGCGGCATGAAGTCGCGCTCAGTGGGTTTCCTCTCAAGACACTACACTTCAGACTGGTGTTCAAGCTGTTTTGTTTTCGCACAAAAGTTGGAAAATGTTGACCGTCAATTCTTGTCTCGCTCAGCCATGCTACTTTTCCCTTGCCGACGATATTTATATCTGCAGCGCGAAATTACATCACACACTACCTAGCGCATGACGGAGCAGCCTTCTGCGCCACTATGAGCACACTGATGCCTTATAATGTGCGCACGTCCATGCCGTGGGCAGTGAGACTACAGCGCGCGTGTGTGCGCGCGTGCGAGTGAGAGAGGCAAACGTCACAACCGATCCCTAACAATAAAACAACATTCGTTAACTTTGACAGTGCAATGCCGTTGTCTATGGGAATAATGTCTTTCAACGCAACTCATTCTTAGAAGCTGTTAATAGTCTTCTCGCGTGTGTTATTGCTTTGATGCGCCTATAATAATATTTTTTTTTTCTTAACTACGTTGAATAATATAAGAGTGTGTTATAAAGTGACAAATGATGGTAGCCTACTACTTCTTTGCTGAATGTATGCAGCGATAATGATCGGTTGCTATGGTTACCCGCGTTCTGCAACTATATCTCTTTTAGCAAAGATCTATTTGGCGGCAGGTGGAAAGTGCCATAGATTTTGGTCGTTACTGAAAAGTATTTTTAAATTAAAATCGTTCATATGAAATACATGGGATTAAGTTTTAGTGTCGGCTTTGCAAAAACCTCTCAACAATTCGCTTTATATGTAGTTGAGTCTTTGCATAGGCTTCCTTTATAATCGGACAGAAATAAAATAATTTATGTATGGGAGGATGTATCGGAAATCGCAACGTTAACAGACCGCAGTGTCATGGAGACCGTTCTATAACTGAACAATAACAGGAAAAAAACAAATGTCGAATTCGAACGAATTGCAAATACAAATTCAAGAAAAAGCGGCCCTGTTCCACGAAAGAACAATACTGTGGAAAAAGAAAAATAAGGAAATGGGTATGCGTAATGACATAAATTATTATGAAAATGACACACAGACGTTGATGTGCAAAACATAATTTCTGAAGTCTGTAAAGGAGCTTTTTCACATCCCTCTGACAGCGTAAAGACCGCTAGATAATTCAGCCTGTCAATGCTGTAGCTGACCTCTTACGAGGGTCTAGTTGTGAATGTTGTGCGTCAGAGCATTGTGGGGGAGAACGTGTAAACCGCTGGACGCATCACACTGTGAGTCAAGCTTTCTCCGCGGCCCCGGGTAATGCGCGCTCCCTGCTGCTAGTGTAGAGGATGCGACGTAAAACGGAAAGACCATGGGGGATGGTCAAAACACTTATCAACATAAAAGTAAGACACCTACTTGAAACCTCAAAAGATTGTAATTGTTGTTACTATTGATAGAGGCTTTTTCGTAAGGATACGTGAAAATAATACCGCCCAGAATGAACACCTCTTTAATGCACCGACTGCTGCTGCTCGGGCTGAATGAAAACTCGAGGGTGTACGCCTATTTACTATATTGGAGCAAATTACGCAGAGGGTTTAATTACACATCCGTTTATAGGACAAGGACTCTTTTATGTTCTGTTGTTTACAAACAAACAAGTTCCTCTTCAAGGACAGTTCACGATACAGTGGCGTACAAAAGTATTTGGATACTTTTACAATACTTGGTATAAGTGAATATGTTCGCGTTACGTAAAATAGCAAAACAAAACAAAAAAGTTACATTTCAAATAATTAAATCCCCTTTGCAGAACTTCGTTCGAAATATTTAACTCTAAAATAATTTATTTGAAGATGTTTTGTTATTTAGCTTTGAGTGTGTCCAAAAATGTCTAAATGCATTTTAGGGGCTCTGTAGGTCTATTTATAATTTTTACTTAATTTTTAACTATTTTATTTTCGTTTATTTATTTTTACCCATTTTGACTTTGATGCACATTATTTATGCATAACATTAACAATATTAGGAACAAACTATAATGAAAGAAAAAAAAAAAAAATGTACACCCAAATGTATTTGAATTTGAGGAAGTGGTAAAATGTCCGAAACTTCATTAATTAAACAAGGTAATCCTGTTGATTTAAAAGTATATGGGCCGATATCTAGGGTTGATTTGTTTATACAAATCATCGTGGCAAACAAACAAAAAGTTCCCTCACCATAACTCTTGCTTGCCCCGCCTTTGTTTCGCATGACAACGTTTCCTTCAGACAGAGCACTCTCATCTCTTTACTTCAAAAAGGAGAGTTGAATGCCTTCTAGACACGGAGCCTGTTACCCAAATTGCTTAACCTGTATCTAGGCGATCCCACCCATCCCAGCTCTGACGGCTCACTAAATGTTGCTTGCTGATGGGGGTCTTCTGCACACAGGAATGGGTCGGTTCATTTGATCTAAGCATGTGTGGCTGGTTTTATATACATGTTGGCGGCACAGACACTGATCAAAAAGACTTGTTTTTTGACCCATTTGGATACCCAAATCGAAAAGGCGTGTGATGCTTTATAGCCATTGCTGAATTATAATGATAAAAACTCAAACGGTCTTTACAAGAGGTTACATTTAGACCCACACACCATGCACGCTTTCATAATTTAGTCTGCTGCTGACCGATAATGAACGCTTTATATAAATTAAAGTCATTGTGTTATTTTTTAAACCGAGTGCTTGCCGTTGATGTAGAACTAGCAACAAACAAATGCTACACATTTTAACTAGTCTAGTCTCTTACAGCTGTAGCCCTATCAACTTTCTGAATACAAGCAGCGCAATGAAGTGAATTTAATAATAACAAGGCGCTCAGCCGCTCTCCATGGTGCTGCAGTCGCGCTCAACCGCCTCAGATCCGCCTTTCAAATGTGTGTGGAAATGAAACGATTTTGTTCATTCACACGGTTTAAAAAGTTTGGGTTTAAAACAAAGAGATCGTTTTCAGATTTTTTTTTTATTTTTATTTTTTGAATAATAGTGGCGTGAATATGTAATGACGGGCCGTGAGAAACCGACTTGTGCTGTTTGATGTATATGTGAGATGAATTTGTTGCAGTGCTCTAGGATTTGATAAATCAGGCGCAATTATTTTAACTGTGAGTTCTCACAGTAATACAGTGATATTATTACAGTGTGCTGGATTTACTGAACAAGTGTTTAGAGGGCCTGTAACTCCTCTAATATCTCTTCAAATGTTAATCACTTCTACCGCTCTTTAATTGCAGCACACCGTCAAACTGAGAAGTGACAACCCGCCCTTCAAATTCTAGATTTATTGTGAAGACAACACTATAGCAAACCTTTGATAACGTTCAGTGATTACACAGAAACTGGACAGAAGTCAGTGCTTCCCTCTATAGGACACTTTTGGAAACACAGTGACAGAAGAACTTGCCAACTTAAACTGCTGAGAAGTTGGAGTGCATTAACCTTCCTGACATCTTGTTAGTGTGACTAATTCAAATAGGATTTATCTTGCCCAGACAATTAGGGCTAGGCTGCTGTAAAGTTTACAAATAGCTTTATTGAATATAGACAGAACAGTTTGCTTTGTGTTAGTGGAATTTATTTTCACTGCTTTTAAAGCCTGCACTTATATCTTAAACATTACTTTGCTCAGAGCATTATCTTTGCTTCATATGTAACATATTATAACGGTAGTATTTGTAGTAATATTCCAGAAGAGTACCCTAGTCTAAAATATGAAGCATTTTACAGCTTAACAATCAGTCGATTCTGTGTCATTTTATCTAATAACCTAACAGCATTAATAAATGTATCACTTAAAAAGCTGCAAGCAATATGGTGTGATGTTAGTGCAGAGGTCAGTAACTCTACAAGAGCCACAAAGATGGCCAGTAGGAGGCCTGTCTGTACGAACAAAGACCCCTCAGGCTCCGCTGGGTCAATACTTGAGGAATTCCTGACGATACCAATTAGATGGGCACGAGGAGCAGCCCTTTGAGGCCCTCGGGCCGGAGAAGAATGAGTCTGAATCGCAGTGATTTTAATTGGAGCGGTTTTCACTATAGTGCTCGGCTTTAAGTAATTTCTGAAAAAGCACTCGTGGGGTAATTTCATTATCAATAGATTTAAAAACATTACTTTCATTTTGGGAATAATAATTATTTATTTGTTCATTCATTCATTCCCTTTTTTTAGCACTTGTACACTTTCTGTTCTCACTCGAAATTACACGTGAGGTGTAATCTCAACATGACCCGACAGCCCGATTTTATGGCCATAGGGGTTTTTGTTTTTTTGGCAACAGGGTTAATGAGCGCTTATGTGCCCTCGACATGGCGGCAGACGCGTCATTGTTGAAGGCAGGTCATCAGAAGTCGCTCGATCGGGACGCTGAACCTTAACCCCCGGGTCTCTGTTTACTTGTTATATGCCACTGAACTAATAGGGGCGTCGTGTGCCTGATTAGGTAGTTAGAGCTTCGACCAAAGAGCATGAAAAACTTTGCACACAGGTTCAGCGAATATTGTTGGACAGAATGAGTAATTCCAGTGGATTCAAACATTTTTGTAACCCTTTTTTTTATCGTAAGGTCTTCTGATACTCAGATTTATATTTAAATAAGCAAACAATTTTCACATTGTTATTAATTTATTTTCCTGTATTCTTGAGTTGGCTATAACCAGTGATCAGTGATGCATAAATAAAAAGTGCAATAGTGCGTCTTTTTTTAATGTAAAACAATGTCAAATGTTGTTAATGGAAGGTTTGATTTCAGACTTTTTTTGTGATATCACACTTCACACAACTGTTTTTGGATCCAAATGCATACCTTTATTTATAGAAGAATAGATCGTAAATCTGAATCATGTTACCCATAATTTTGAGAGCAAACCACTTATTTGTATTAAGTATCGAAAAGCTGTTGCTGTCATTATTTTCATTGGCCAGAGGGAAGAAAGCACTCCTCGGTTTCTGATTAATAGGCTATGGTGATTATAGAATGTAATATTTGACGTCGCGGAAAGCTTTGATCTCGCCTCCCATGTATTTATGTGTGTATGAAAGGATAAGTGAAAAATAAGCTATCAGGATGGCAAGACAAAGGTTCTTTCAAACAGTTTCATTTATCTAGAGTCCGGCATTCCTGTTAAGTAATATTAGAGTTTGGCATTCATAACCAACTATACAACGCGTTACTCTTTCTAAGACATATTTTTTCATCGGGGATTGTCTTGTTTAGAAAATTGCCTCGTCGTTTAGAAAAAGGAAGAATGTCTCAGGCGACACGGCTTCCCAGCTTCCCCCAGAGATATGCCATTGTGACCGCCAGGAAGCTCTCGAAGCTGCGAAGTATAGAATAACACTTCTTTTTTTCTCCTATAGATTTCAAAAGCACAGATCTCTGTTCTTGCAAGTAGCCGCTCTTCATGCAAAACACAGGTTGTTACGGTAAGGACGGTTTAAAATAATAAGAATTGTATTTTATATGAGCATAAGTGACAGTGTTTTGCTTTTCTCCTATCGATTTTCTTCTTCTTCTTCTTCTTCTTCTTCTTCTTCTTCTTCTTCTTCTTCTTCTTCTTCTTCTTCTTCTTCTTCTTCTTCTAGATGATGTCACTTGAGGCAGTTAAGGAGAAAGGGGGGATGGTCCCAAGAGAGAGTCCCTTTTAGCTGAACCGCTGTGAGACTTCAATACCTATGCGATCACTATCACAGTTGCGGTGAATATATCTACAGGCATTGCCATTAATTTAACTGTCAAAGTTCTAATTAAGCTTCACATTATATGTATTATAAAGGCTATTCTAGAAACATAGAATGCATGTAAGGTGGGAACGAAATAAAAGATCATTGATCATTCACTCTAGTCTTTTGTCCAAAATGCCACTGTATCATGTATGCCTAGCAATAAAACAAAAAATGTATATTTTCATGTAATTTATTGGTGACATTCCTCCAGATGTTTAGCTTTCAGTGTCAAACAATGCCGTTTTAATGCATTACTCAGCTTACAGTGTTCAATACATTTGACATTTATCAAAACCATGCTTCAGAGCTGATGTCATTACATATATTTAGACTCAAATTTGTATTAAAAAATAGGAAGCTGAAGAGTCTACTCTTACGGGATTGTTCAGTTGTCCAAAGATAACAGTGTTATTCTAACAATGCAACTATTAATCTCTTCTGAAGAAAATCTTTGATATTTGGAAATGTAGAAACTATGTCATCAATAACTTAAAAACATATAAACAAAATAAATATGTATTACATTAGTAATATACAAAGTACTCCTGATTGCAGTTTAAGAACAGTAGCCTATCACATGTAAGTTAAAAAGCATCTGTTTATGTGTATGGATCTTTGTTTTCTACTATATACTTCAATAAGGAAAAAGTGCTTGTCTGTACACCACCTATAAAAGCCGTAGTCCAATACATAACACATCACTGGCATTGTCAAGCACTTGTACAACATCCTAATTCATGATTACAAACATTTACTCTATGTTATCTTGGTCACATAAAAAAGTAAATGACTGTACAGCTATGTACAATAATTACACATCCCTGGTGAAAAAAAGTACAGTTCCATACTTAAAGTGCCCTATTTTTGCACACTAAAAATTGTGTACTTTCTTTGTTAATTTTTCTTTATTACTCTTAAGAATCTTAAGAACGTCTAAGTGCACTCAACTGTGCTTTTTTGAGACACCATGAAACTAAAATGTGCTTAAAATGTATTTAGGTACAACTTGAAGCCATCTTTCATACAAAAGTGGGTTCAAGTGTACTACAAGTGGTAACTAAATACAGTTTTTAATACAGAGACAGTATGTTAAAAGCACATTTTAGTTCATATTCATGGTGTCTCAAAATAGCAAAGTTGAGTACACTTAGAAGATTATCTTAAGAAGTACTAAAGAATCATTTTTAGTATATTTAGTACAAAATTAGTGCGTGAAAATAGAGCACTTTAAGTACATTACAGAAGTGTACTTTTTTTTCACCTGGGTTAGCAGAAAAGACTTCAAAAAGTGTGAACGTGAAAAAACAATGCAAAAGACAAAACTTTCAGTAGTGTTAAATTTGGTCACATGAACCTATTTAAACTGTCTTTGTGTTTCAGATGCAAAAACAAAGCAAAAGGATGTTTCCATTCATTCTCGGACCTTCATGCCACATAATTTCCCAAAAGCTTTTTTTTTTTTTCCTCGACATCATCCTTTCTTGAGAAAATTGTTCTATGTGACTCCTTTGGTCTGTTGGACTCTCAGTGGCATTGGATCTCTTCTCCATCTGTGTCAAGAGAGTGTTAAATGTCAGCCTTTCTGCTGTGGCCCTTGGAGCCCCTGTGTCGTCGTCTTCTGCGTTCTGCCCGACCCACAGAGGCTCTGTGAGAGCCGGCCTGGTGCCGCTGGCTCTCTCTGAGCTTGCGCACCATCTCATGGTCCTTGTTGCCCAGAACACGGGGCAGGAAGAGGGAAGCTTTGTCCGTGCTCCGTGTCTTAAAGCCCCTCCTGGGCCGGCCCTTCCCGTTGATGGACACGTACCACTGCCTCTTAGAACTGGCACGCCGCTTGCCGCCCCCTGCCCCGGACCCTGTTGGTGGTGGCTGGGTGGTAGCATGGTGCCTTGATGCATAGGTGTTGTAACCTAGCTCATGAATGCGCTCCAGAAACTCACACTCTCGGTTGAAGACTTCCTGGAAGGGTTAAAAAAAATTGCATTACTTAATTTGACATTCAGAACTGGACCTGGAACAAGATGGACTGACAAAAACTTTAGATTTTTCTTTAAAAAAGTCTCCGTTTTGTAGAAAAGCCAACATGTAAACATCTCAAACACTCACAGTAACCTGGCAAAAGTAAGAACCTCATATGTGGTTTTCACTCTCTGCTGACCAGAAATTTCAGTGACAAGGTCCCCAGTGAGGGAAACAAAACTCAGTAATCAAATTCTCAGTAATCTAGCAGCATGTGGGCATGCTCGTTCCGCATGAAAAACACCACCATGTGGCGATAGCCTCAAATAGCCCTTCTTGTTATCTGATCCCACAGCTAGCGAATTTCAGCTACTTGATTTTTCGACGTGACATAACACTTACTGAAGCATACAGACGTCCTTTCTCATTCATAGCCAGGTATCTTCCAGAAAACAGGCCTTTTATCGCCACAACACCGACATCCACAGCTGTGATCTCGAGTATACCTAGAAAAAGAGCGGAGCAGTTATTGCGCATGCTAGAAACAGCTTTTCAAATAGCATAGAAATGTGTAGAAATCGATACAAGGTCAATCGAGGTCGTTCATCAGTTTTCACAAACCTGTCGTGGTTTAGCTAATGTTTGAGAAAGCGTAATTTATTCAGTTAACGATTAGTTGTATTATTAATTAATGATTATAGAAGTGTTATTATAGGCTACTATACATTAAATAGTGACGTTTATTTACTGTTATATTAATTAATATAAAACTAATTTATATAAATAAAAATAATTGGTTTATGTCTTAACTTATTTAGGCTAAACCGCTTGCTTTGAACGTACAATCTCACCCAGGTTTAATATTAAATCATTTGGAATAGGAATGTGTGTTGTTCAGTCGGATTAATTTTAAATATTGTGGTATATGCAGTTTTAAATGTTATTTTATTTCTGCATAAGTTTTTCGTTGATTAAGTCACAGTCTACACAACATACGCTGTCAGGCTCGATATACAGACACTGAAAGCCTCTTAAAGAGGATGTTTATTCGTCCTTTTTTTCCACTGATTAATGGCTCTCCTCATGCTCCTGTTTTGAATAATCATTATTTTACGTTGGATAAACACAGCCGTTGTCTAAGTCATTATGTTAAACTGTCTGTTGAATCCTGTTTTCGTATGGTAATTTTCCATGGGCACTCGGATTTAACTAATTGGAAAACTAAGACAGATAAACGAATGCTGTAATTTAATGAACGGCGATTTAAGATTGCAGTGTAGGCTACGAAATTTGACAGGGAAATGTATCTTGTCACAAAATAATCCAATACAGTTTTTTCTGAATCGTTGCTTTATTTTCAAGACCTAATTTTTAGTACGCAAAAGTGCGCTCAACGGTAGGCTACTTAATCTTAATTTTACTGCGATAAGAACGCTGATTTAAGTGTTTTATATTCGTCAACTTAACATGAGCCATGCAGTGCGAATTATTGTTCGATGGTAATTATTTAATGCGCAAGGCGCCTCTCGAATACTGTCAGCGCACAATGTTTTCCAATGTAGGATTTGCACAATTACGCAAATCTCATACCGCACAGAAATTGACATTCACAAATATGAACGGCGAGAACGGTTTAGCTACTCACTGAAAGGGTTGTTTTCATCAAGAGATCCGTCTATTTTCCCGTTCGGGTGAATTTGCAAGTGATATTTTGTGGCGCAGTAAAGTTTCCTGCGTCTTGGAGCTCCTCCGAGGTGCTCGTAAACCCCGCCGCGTCCACCAGCATCTCGCCGCTGCCTTGGGTCACACGCCTGGCCCCTGGCACAAGGCGCCCTTGGGGTCCTCGTTAGCCTCGGAGCCAGAGATTCCTGTAAACTCGAATCCAAGGAGCTCAGTAACAACAAGACCAGAATTATAACCATTGTGGCATGGCGGGATGTCGGCAAAATCTCGCTGGAATAGAAAGAGCTGGCACACGGGGTCCCATCAAAGTATCATTAATCAGTGATCCAGTCAACTGAATATTAAAATCAAAACGTGCTGTATCCTTCTGTCCCCTCTTCAAAATGTCGCGGTCATCTGTTAGAGCCGGCTTGGTGGCAACAGCATGGGTTCGCCTCTTTGGTGCTCATGGGTTCCACTCTGCTCTCCAAGCAGACTGTATCTGACCGAGGAGGAGAAAACAGCCAGTCGGTTTCACAGGGAGCCTATCGTGAGATTTCGCTGATCGACAGTGTGCACAGAAATAAAAGAGCCCTCCTGCAACAATAGCCCGAACCCCGACCAATTGATACAAAGGAAAAGGGGAGGCAAGGTATCAGTCTTGTGTGAACCAAGAGGTTGCAGCGTGGATAAAATTACACAGCACTACACACGGTGGCTTACAGCGGAAAACCGCATCACAAAGAGAGAGACATCCAAGGGGAGAGTTTGCTTCTTTTGAAAGATCCGAAAATTATATTGAAGCATGAACACTGGCCTGCATGGGAGAGCCGCTATTGATTCTCTTTTCATGCCTGTTGGCACTTTCCGACAGTGATGTTAACATTCATAGACATACGCACGTGGCTTTCAATGATCCACATTTATGTATGGAGTGTTTCTGACTCATAATATAAAAGAGTGACTGACAACACAAAATAGTCTGGACAATCACCTAGAAAAAAAAAATCACTTGCAACGGTTAAAATTCATGATGAGACATGGGTTATGTATTTATACATATATATATAAAAAATATATCGTTTTTTTACGCGGTTCCTTTGCTTATTAGGAGCACTGTAATTAACATCGATTTTATTATAATAATTACAAACCAAATCATGATTCAGGCGCGTCCAACCCCCATTACATTTAATGCGATATTACACTGATGCGGAAAGCTTTCAGTAGACCGCACATTATTATTCCGAAGTAGCTACGTTTCAATCATTCATTCTAAATATTTCATAAGCTATGAAGCACAGGTTGTGAGAGTAAGCTAGTTAGGATGATGCTCGGAATAAACCGATCAAGACATGTTTCTCATTAATTGAATTCACAAAAAAAAAACATGCAGCTACATTCCCCTGTCATTTGAGAAGAAGAAATCCAAAAATGCCGTTTCCCGAAGTTCCTATCTTGATATCTTGATTTTGAAGAGAGAGAGAGAAGAAAATGAGGTTACATAGCCTATTCCATTCCCTCTCTAGCATATTTCACGACCATTTATATTTGTCTTAATCTAGCAGGCCATACTAAAACTGCGGTAGCTGACATGCATCTTCTCTCAGAATCAGACTGGAAGTGCGACTCAAAGCCCTACAGCCACTTACACTCAAGCTCCTGGTGTGTGCTGCTAGTGGGTGGAAGAGCAACACGCAAATGACTTCTGCCTAAATTGCTTCCATCTTGGCCGCATTATGGTTACCATTCTCGTAATTAGCACCATCATCTACAAATCTCCCTGCCCTTTGGCGTAACACCAGCGCATGCTAGAAAACCTCGTGGGAAGGCACCCTTCATTCATCTTCTCTTTCCATACATCAGTTGGCATCCCTGACTGTTTGTCACACTGTTTTAAAACAGGTAGCTGCTCCTAATAACTTATTAGTCGCTGCAGACCCGGTGTGTGTCAGACTAGACGGAGAGTGTATGAGTCTGCTGATGTACATCACGAGCCGCTCTGGTGACCATCTCTGAGAGAGACGCTCTTGATGTGGTTTGATCCTGACAGAGGGTTGCATTTCTGATGTGGTCGGCTGTTTCTTTCTGGAAGTATTTTAATTACGGCCCACAGTCGCCCACAAAGCCCAGCAGTAATAATCAGTATGTGAGAGAGAGAGAGAGAGAGAGAGAGAGAGAGAGGAGGGGGAGTTCACTCAGGATGTTGCCGATTATTTTGAAGCTGAACGGTTAGATCGTACCATGTTTAAAGTCGTTTTCTTTATCACGCCCTCATTTATCACTTTAACTTCTTCGCGACCCTTTGCTTTTTAAATTAAACAAAGGGAAATTGGGGACTGTTGGAAAATTGGATGAGTTTGACCAATTAGAAACGAGCTATCGTGATAGTTTTTATTGGATGTTGTGTGTAAATAAATAGATGTTAATCGATAGAAAGAATAAGTAGTTTTTCTTGTTCAATTTGATTTATAATAACATATAATAGCACAAGCTTATCATCGAAATGTTCAAAAATCTAATATATGGCTAAGCAGAGATACCAGAAAGACTGAGACAAAGTATAGGTAAGAAATGGGTTAAAAAAAAAATTTTTTTTTCTGTATTTTGTTGAGTTAAAATATTCCCTGTATCTGCTATTTTGAATTCAGTTGATTGAAATGAAATGAGGGTGTGTCAAAATAATGGTTTTGAAAAATGACTGTGTTTTCTATTAGCGTTACAGCCCACCCTGGAAGTGCAGTCGGCACTCTTTGTGCTCCACATTCATTTATGGCATAAGTTAAATTTATGGCATGAATTTGTAGCATACAGACATGGGGATATTACATAAACGTTTGAGACCTACATAGCACACAACTACACAAGTCACTGCTAAATAAAATGGATTAGACACCACTCTCCTTCTACACCTTCTGATTATACACATCCTTTCCACTGCAGATTTTTATAAATCATGTGGTAATGTGTTGTAATATTTAACCTGTTTTTATCTGCAAAATGTATATATATACTGACCAGTGTCAATTATGATTGTCCTGAGTTGTTTAAACATTTAAATGGACAAAGCACAGTTTCAAATGGTCAAGCAAGTATTTGCTCTTATCATTTACTGACATTTAATTAATATTTCTTTATTTAATATATAAAATGCAACTAAAGTCATATTAACAATGACATATTATAGTTTTTATATGTAAATTTTGTTGTTATATGTAATCCAGTTGATTCTATGATGTACAGTAAAACAATAGTTTGAATTGAATAAACTTAACTCAATTTGCATGTTACTAAATATGAGTGAATAAAGTTTTTAAGCAAAACAAAAAAGGGCTTTAGAGCATGATGCCATAGAAGAAGCCTTTTAGGTTCCAAACAATGTTCTGAACTTTTTTTTTTTATTTCTTAAAACGATGCACTGGTCCTTTAAAGAACATATAACATCAATAACTATGTTTAATCTATATTTAAAAAAAAGGATCTGTATTGCCAACTAAAGAACACTGTGTGGTTTGAAATGTTTTTAGAACAGAAGAGTTTTTGGCACTGCATAGAATCAGAGAATGACTGATGTGTTTTTAGGAGTGTGCAAGATTCCCCTCGACATTTAGCAAAGCTTAATTAGTCACTAGTCTTTTTTTTTCCCAACTCCTTTGCAGAAAAGGAGGTACCACAATCCCGACCAAATCAAGCTGACCTCTGAACCTTTTCTGCTGTACTTTTTCTCATGGCATGCTTTTTTTTTTGCGCTAGTGATCTGAGGGCCTGGCTAGAGCCAGACGGGAATGCCTCTCGTCCCCTGACAAATCACTGTTGAGCCCCTTTTGTCCGGGTTTACTTTGATCTCACCTGCTTGTCAGGGGCTCAGAAAGAACTCCCGTACAGTCCCAACGCACTGCAAACAAATTGGCAACCACTTTATTCTCATACCTCATTACCTCAGGTTGGTTTGGGGGAAAAAAATGTCAACCCCTTTAAATACCCTATTAATGCAAAGCATTTTCATTAGCATGTTAACCATTTCTGCTCACTGATGTGAATTTGTCTTATTCTTTTTGCCAGATAGCCCTTAACAGAACCCCACATCACATCCTTGGCCATTGCCTTTTCAGCAGAACATTGGAAGGGGAGATTTACGGGATGATTTTATAAATGCTGGCCGTACCGCCTCATTGCACCTTTTCCATTTCATAGCCTGCGAGATGTCAGAAATGTTGGATTGATTTCTGTGGTCAAGACACGCCCAATTTATCTGTCAGGGTTTGAACATGCCAAGGGACACTTTTATTTGCTTTGAACTGATTTTAATGCAACACCCTTAATACTGATTCCAGTTCCCAAGAGACAGATCATCTAGCTCATGACACACACTTTTCATAAATCTCAATGACGGCTCAAAGTGATTTGCCAGCAGCACTTCTCTTGCTCTCCCTCTCTCTCACACACTCTCTCTCTCTATTCCTCTCCCACACTTCGTCTTGAAACCAGATAGGTGTTCCTTATACCTCTGCAGCCCTTTGATTCTTAGCTGCAGGTCTCAAATACCTTTTGGGAGGACAGTGGATTTCTCTGCACCTTCCAACAGTAAAATGATTGTGGTGGCCTGTAACTGTATAAGGCATCAATGGTTTGTCACACTGAGTGCTCAGGGTGCGAGGGGGAGAGCGTGCTGAGCGATGAAAACAATCAACACATTTTACATTCGCCACAAATGCGCGTTTCGAAAAACACATGCGAAGCGATTTTGTGTTTATATGTGGCAAAACCAATCAATTTTGTGCGCTGCTATTGAGTTACACTCTCCGGTACAGTACTGTCCCTTCCTGCTCTTTCTGTCCTGCAGGAAAAACAATGTCACGCCACCGCTGAACAGCACACTGCTTAGACCGACAGTGACGAAGCAGCTGTCGATGACTCATTTGAAACTCAATGTCACCTAATTTCCCTTAAATATAAGGCCATTGACAGAGGGGAAGGGGTCCCCAGCAGGGGCCAGTGCATGTGAAAGGGCCATGTTGATTGTGTAAAAGATGGATGGCAGAGGAGTGTTTGCTGCAAACTGCATTGTTCCCATTTCTCCTTTTCAAAACTTCATGGCAACATTTATATGGACCCTCTCTGAGCTTTTACTTTCACACACCTTTTGTTCTTCTCTATACCTCCTTAAATATACATGTGCGCACACACACACATACAACTGTTATCACAATATATGTTAAAGGGACAGTTCAACCAAACTTGAAAATTCAGGTCAGCATTTACTCAAACCTGTTCCAAACCTGTATGACTTTCTTTATTCCGTGGAACACAAAAGAAGATAGTTTGGAAAATGCCTGTGTGGGCTTTTTGTTCATACAATAGGTATGTTTACATGCACTAATTTTTGTCAGTCTGAATGAATCCGGTTTGATTTAAAATTCTTAAAAGTTCATGTTTATATGAACTCTAAAATTGGCAATGCAATTCACATTTTCATCGATATGTGTATTTATGTATTCCAAACAAAACTTCAGAACTGAGCATTCAACAGAGCTACAGTAAGTAGCTAAATTTTCGTTAATTGTCAGATTCTGGTTTTTTTAGCAAATATTTAGTAAATGTAAAGTCTACTCCACTTACTAGTTCATAAGACATAAATAAATATATGCAAGTTTATAAAAAGTAAAACATATGTAAACAGATGTCTCATTATCGAACCAGTTGAGATGTTTACACAAAGAGCCATCAATCTGATTACTAATGGATTATTTGGGTGCATGTAAACATAGCTAATGAAAGTATATTGGACCTCAGTTTTGTTTGGACCCCAGCATTATTCAAAAAATCATGCTTTGGTTTCCATAGAAGAAAGAAAGTCATACAGGTTCGGAATGACGTGGAGGTGAGTAAATCATGGCAGAATTTTCTTTTTTTATTTGCTTAAACACTTTATTCAGGATTGGTTTGTATTTAACTACAAATGCATTAAGACGGATTATAAAGCTGATAAATACACTGATATGGTGCATGGGATAGAAATAGATATGTGCTTCAATCCCTAGACTAACGATTTTGCCTGTGCTAACATAAGTAAGCAGTTTCACAAGAGTGATGATGGAGGCCACGGTGACCCAAAGAGGGCCACGTGCAGCCACCACACGCCTGTCACCCCCAGGATCAACCCATGTTTTCATAATGGTTGCCAGTCCCATTAGATCTTCTAGGGAGTAACAGCCACTAAGCATAGTTAAATGGATTTCTCTGTACTTAAGCTAATTTCTTGTGGTTTTCCAGCTTAATCAGAATGCATGAGCGTGTCCCCATGTGAAATTGCAGTGCTGACAGAATCCTGTCTTGAAATCACTTAACACCATGGTATTGTTTGCTAATGTCTTTCATTAGTCTTAAAGACAGCAAGACTCCGTAATGTTTATGCTTCATGTTAGTTGTGGCTTAACATGCACAACACTTCACAGAGCATTTTTGGCATGCCTGACATTAACATTCAGCGACACTTTGACATGGTAAGATGTTGTTATGGAATCAGAGAGCCTCCCCTCAATGTAGTCTGATCACAAGTGGTCACAGGAGAGGCATTTAAGATGCTTGTTAATACCAGGTGTAAATGACAGTCTGTCTCGGCTGACCAACTGTAATTGGATCACCCGAAACAGATGTTAATACAAGTTGTAATGTGGTCTAACAGACTGCTTTTCCCACAATTATGAATGAAATATTCTACTTGAACATAGACATGTACTATGTAATTCACTAATGGGCCAATGACATAACCGTGTCCATGATGGGGAAAAAAGGGGGAAATCTTTTTTTTCTTTCTTTTTTTATGTAAAAACTGAACACATGACTCATTTTTCAGAAGAAAATTCAATGTAATGACTCTAAATAATGTCATGTGGTGTAACCATACATCACAAGTAAAAAGTAAAACCAAATTTTCCTTACACCTTGAATATGAGTGAGTGAATCTTAACTGTTATTTTAAAATCTATTTTAGGTAAAGTCAAAAGTATTTATTACAAGTTGTTTTGGAGGAGTCACACCACATGACATTTTACTTACTGACTTTGGCACAGAGTCATAAAATAATTTCCTGTTTTTCTTATTTTCATGTTTTAGTTTACTATTTTTTCTTGCATCATGGTTTTTACTTATAATAATCATATATAAATAAACATAAATAATAATTATAATCATTGAAGAGCTGTATTCATTATTAATGGCATTTTTAATGAATTGAAAAGATGAATATATATTTGAATAATATTTGTTTCTCAAAAATGAGTGCCAAATCAAGTATCAATGTCAATGTTTACTTGCAGAGTAAGATATTTTTGTAACCTGATGCTATTGTATTCTGAATTGTCACAGAAAGGTGCTTGTACAATGTAAAGCTGAATACTATATGCCTATACTACAGACAGTGTGTGATGATGTTAAAGGCAATGTACGGTTCAGTCAGAGGGCAGAGTGAATCTGGGCCACTGTAGCATGTTGTCAAGGGTCAAATTCAGATGAATGTGTTTGTTGGGAATTGAGGTGGTAAGAATGATTGACTGGTGGTTGGATTTTGCACATCTGTTTCCAGGATCTGTCCACACATGAGTGACAAATCCCAGTTTTACACAACCTCTAAACCTCAACAAGAAATGAGACTGTTCACTCTTCTTCCATCCATTGTGGCATCATGAAACATTTCAGTGCAAACCGGGCTGAATGTGGCTCTCTGTAATGACTATGAAACTGGATATACTGCTTTACGTTAAGCAGATGTGGGGGGTGTAAACTCTCTCCCTGCCGCTTTCTCAATATATTCTTATTTCCAAATAAAAATATCAAAAAATCATTGTAGAATGTTGTATATTTTAACAGTAATCTACTGTATGTAGTTAAAAGATACCTTGTTTTCTGATCATATATTGTCATTAGGCATCTTGAATGCAAGAGTCTGGCAGGTCTGAGTGCAGTGGAGCAATGACTTGTGACCTTGCACTGGTCCATTCCTTGGCCTCTTCCGGTCACAGCATTCAAACTCCAGCGTGTGACACTGGTAAATACTTGTAGCAGCCTTTGATTCAGAAGGCCTAAACGTATTTCACAAATAGACTGTGGGACACATTACCAAATCACATGCTAATGACAGCTAAACCAGATGAACTAGTAGATTGTGACCCAAAAAAATGGCTACATGGTCTTTTCATATAGTGTTTTAAAGAAATTGTGGATAAAAAATGCTAAATGCATGATCATGTATAGCTAGAGAAGCCAAATATATAGGCTAAATACCCTGTTGAAAAAACTAGCCTATGCTGGTTAGGTATGTTTTGAAGCATGGCAGCTGGTTTGAGCTGGTTTAAGCTAGTCCTTAGTTGGTCATGAGCTAGTTTTTTCAACAGGGTAGGCCTGTCTCTATGGTATTTTGGCACACATATATCCATCAGCATTAGCATTGCGCTATAGGCCCTCATCTTTGGAAACTAGTGTGCAAGCTACAAGAAGTTACAACTCAGGTTACACTAAATATGGTTATAGTTTTGGTGCTGTTTGTTTCCAATTTGGTATCCAATGTAAAATCTGGGTTCTGAGGCTTAGCCAGTTAAGAAACACTGACCTAAATTAATACACACACAAACTGCTCTAAATACTCTTAAAAATAAAGGTTCCAAAAGGGGGGTTTCACAGTGATACCATAGAAGAAGCATTTTGGGTTCCCCAAAGAACTGGTCATAATTTTTTTAATTCAGTTACATAAAAATGTAGATTAGTCTGAGCTGAATCCAAAAATAAGACTGATCACCCTTTGGCTAACTGCTAGTTGGTCAGACTAGTTCTTAAGACACTGTCTTAACATAGAGACTAAGTCTCTAACTGGGCCCAGGTCTTTTAAAAAATAGTGTAAAGAACATTTTGCATCATCTAATGCACTTTTTCCACTACTGTGCAATGGAAAGGTTCCATGGATGATAAAGGTTCTTCAAAGAACCAATAAACTTTATTTAACAAAGTGCAGAGTTGTTTGTTTCTTCCTAGACAACAATCACTGTATGCTCAGTTTTTTGTCTCAGTAAGACTTTGTAATAGTCTTTTAGACAGATTTGAAATAGTTGTTGAAATGGTTGTTGCATCAGCTATTAAAGGCCTGAATCTTACAGTATAAGAAAGCCATTTTTACTTTAATATTCTGCATACATTTATGCATTTTATATAAAACCCACTAGACCCTGTGAACCATTAATCACTTGTTGCAATGCTAAATACACTCTATGCAGACACATAGTGAGGGGCAGCAGCAGAGCAGAGGTTTTGTCTCCGTACAGGCCTGAATGCTGGCTTTGAAGAGGGGGATTAGGATTAACATTGAATTCACTTTTTAACAAAGACTTGACCTAGAACTCTTGTAGGAGACATAGCCACTTGTCAAACCTCTAAGAATGGCTAATGCTGCTGCAATAACTCACTAATTTATTGGCAAAATTGTATCCCATGCTTAATTAAAGAAAATAAGTTACTGTAAAATGTGATAGCAGCTTAATAGTGAAGAAACCATTCTTGTAACATTCAGGTAGGAGGCCATGAACCCAGGCAGGGACAACTTACCCCTCCTGCCCAATCACCATTATGCCCTTGGACACGGCACTTAACCCCTGGTTGCTCCAGGGCATTGTCCCATCAATAAACTATTTCAGAATAAGTGACTCCTGAAATAGTTTGCAGATTATATATATATATATATATATATATATATATATATATATATATATATATATATATATATATATACTTCCACAGTTTTAGTAGCCTTGAGTGGAACAGTAAGGGTTGAAGACAATATTGTATCTGGCTGACTTTTGAATGCACTGCATAATAATAAATTGGATAAAATGTGATTGCAAAAATGTATCTAAATATGCTAACTTTTAGCAATTCTCAGTTTATCATATGCATTGTTGCAAGTTCACGGTAAATGTAATTTCATACAAGGACCTGATTCTAAGTAGATTCAAAATTCTACAACTCTTTGCAAACTAGACCCTTTATAGCCGACTAAATAAACAAACAGAGCTGGTAAACTCAGCCGGTGTCACCTCGCTGTGGCCTAAATGGTGCTGAGGGCATGGGAGCTGGCTGTGGCGGGGATGCAGTCAAGCTGTCTTTTTGGGCAGTGAATAATGACACAATTGTTTGTCAGTTGGACTAAGAACAGGTGTTATGGAGCTGTAGACTGTAAAGCTAGAGGCCAATGGCCTTGCTCTCTGGTTTCGAGGCAAGGAGGGGGGCTAAAAATCCTCTGATACCTTTGACGTGCTGGGTGGTAACCCTAGAGTATGTGCTTGTGTGTGCTAACTTACAATCCACCCATTTTGAATTAGACTGCAAAAGCTAGCTGTTTTTAGCTGCTTTTATGGTTGAAGTTGAATAATCTGGAAATTAGGTTTAATTCAGATCAAATTCTAAGCATTTCAAATCACACATGAAGGTTGAAGGATCAGCTTTTACAATGGCTTTGGAAACGGTATTGAACTCTGTGCAGTGTTAGCCACAGGAATGCTAATGTTTTCCAACACCAGATCTCATTAATTATTTGTCACCAAACACTGGGTAATTCCCCCATATGCCTCGTGGAGTGGTGTCTGGATGTTTGAGTGATTAAATGTGACAGTGCAGTCATGGCAGAGTTTGACACGAGAGAGAGCGAGACGTAGAGCCGGACATGTTGGAGGAGGCGTTACTTATTGCTCTTTTCCGCTTTGCGTGACACTAAGACTGAGAGGAGGCAGGGAACCGTTGTCGACATCAGCAAAGGTGAAGGGTTAAGTGTTGTTGGTTCACCCCAAAAATAGAGTCTGGGATGCAGCCTTTGTATGGTATGAGACTACCTCTTACTTTCAGCACAATGCTCTATTTTTCTTTCTTTGCCACGACCACATCAACTTATTAGCCTTGTAGCTTATCCCGCTAGACCTACGCAAATGTGTGCTTTTCTATATTCTTTTGGGTACATCTTTGAGTGTGTCCTTTATACAAACAGTGTCAGTTTCCCTCAACCTTAGACATCAAAAGAGTCTTCAGGGCCATATTTGTTTAAATGTTTTCACATGCTTTGTCCTCTGTGAGAGAAAAGCACTTGTTTTCCACAAGACATTTTGCGTCACAATGGTATTAGTGTGTAAAGTGCCCCAAAGAAAAACCCGATGCCATTTTATTGTATTTAATACTCCCATACATCAACCATGGGACCTTCTGGGTCAAAATCACACATTTGCTTTTGGAAAAAGAATGAAAATATAAACTAAGACCAGATTTCCCTCCTATGACTCGACCCCCACCTCACCAAAACATACCCTCTCACACAAGCACACACATATGTGGAATGCTTTTTTTTTCTCACAGACAGAAATGAGTTGAGTTGCTGGGTTGGATGATGCTGGGTGGTGGGGTAAGCTAATGAAAAGCAGAGCTCTTGTTCAATGAGCCATATGCTACTAATCCCTTTTTCAAACTCCCAGTGAGGAAGTGTGATGCTGTAATGCTTAGCATACCCCAATAAAGTCCAGGACATCCTGTTTGAAGACTCTATTCCCATATCAAAACTGAGCTTGGAGCAGTGTCTACACCTCCATGAAGGGGTGCATGCCGGCAGGAGCCATCATCCATGTTTGTCTTGTGCTGATTAGTGTCTCTAGGAACTGCTGGCATTTAGCTAGTAACTATCATAATGAGGTTACAATGAGATCTGTAGGAGCTGCAGAACCAGACATGGCCCTCGAAGGTCCAACGTGGCACATGTACTACATTTGTGTGTAATAAACAAAATGCTATCCTTGCTAAATAGCCCAGCATAGCAGGATCGAGCATATTTTTGAGTTGCTAGTGTCAGTATTCCTACCTGGCTTCATAACTAGCTCACCTAGCAAGACTACCTCGATCAACCAGCATATTTTTAAAGATCATGCTGGTCAACCAGCTACCTGTGCACTGCACAAATAAAGTGGTATGGACTAGTAAGACATTCTTCAGTGATAATGCTTCATAAACTGTTGGTCATTGGACAAGCTTTCATGTTTACCATATGTGGTTATCTCTATGCATGTTTATATGTGAAAAAATATTTTGTGGTTGTCAGATTTTCCTAAGTTACAATGGCAAGGCATTTCAAGCCAAAATGTAAAGCCAGGATCACTCTTCTGATGTAACTAGTCATGTTTATCATAATTACTATTGCTCATACTCAAGGATTTAAATAAACTCCTAAGCTTAGATATTAAACTTTGGCATGGTGGACAATAAAATGGACAAACATTCTCTAGACTTATGCTGAAGGAGAGACCTGGAGGTGGGCTCTTTTGACTTGGGCTAGTATGTTACCACCCAGAATACCATGGGAACACCCTTGCAAACAAGTCGTTAGGTGATTGTTTTGGGTTTAAATTATTTTCATTTTATTGATAAGATTGGTCTGGTTATGTGAGTGAGTAACAAGTCACCTTTTCAATATTTATTTATGATAATAGTAAACACTCAATTTTCAGTTAAAGGCAGGTCATCATTGAATTCATGATGTCATCATCCAGCTCAGTTCAGTTTAAATAGTATCTGTGCAATCAAGTCGACTATATCGGTGGATATTAAGTGTCCCCCACCGTGTTTCCTGGTGATATCTCCCAGGGGTAACATGTAAAGCGTGAAAAGTAACAGCCCCTAGTACTGAGCCTTGAGGTACTCCATACTGCACTTGTGATTGATATGATACCTCTTCATTCACTGCTACGACTTGATGACGGTCAGATAAGTATGATTTGAACCATGCTAAAGCACTTCCACTAATGCCAACAAAGTTTTCTAGTCTATGCAAAGAATGTTGTGGTCAATAGTGTCGAATGCAGCGCTAAGATCCAGTAGTACTAATAGAGAGATACAACCACGACCAGAGGATAAGAGCAGGTCATTTGTAACTCTAAGGAGAGCAGTCTCAGTACTATGATACGGTCTAAATCCTGACTGGAAATCCTCACAGATACCATTTTTTCTCTAAGATGGAATAAAAATTGTGAGGATACCTTTTCTAGTATCTTGGACAAAAAAGGGAGATTCGAGATTATCTGTAATTAACTCTTTCTGGTCAAGTTGTGTTTTTTTAATGAGAGGCTTAATAACACCTAGTTTGAAGGTTTGGGACATATCCTAATGACAATGACATTAATAATAGTCAGAAGACACCCAATGCATAGAATATTATTATTAATGCAAAAATATTATTATTGCATTAATAATATCCATGCAAACACCCCAAATGCTTTTATATCTTGAAGATTTTTTGATAGTGAGGCAATCAGATTTTCTTCAGAAAATGTAAAAATCTACTGTTTGTTTATCAAAGAGTTATTTAGTATTATTTTGCCAGAATAAAGTTTTAGAATTTGTATCATATGTTAATGTAAAAAATATTGTGTATCATACCGTGTGTTTGTTATACAGTTTTTTTGCTGGTTTCTATTGTATTTGTTATACTTGTATTGTTTTAATTGTTTTTGCCATTTAAATAGCCTAAGATGCTTACATGGCATTAAATAAAAATACTACTACTGCATGTTAAACAGTGCGTGTTTATCCTCAATTGTAAGTCAAGTTTGTTTGTTTCGTACAACTGTAGCAAAATCCGGTTGTAGCTCCTGATAATAAAGATAATAAAGTCATCTACTCTTAGTAGAGAATGTAATTTGATAACCTGAATTAAATCAACCCTGTTCCATCTGGTACACTTATAATACTGCAGACCTGAGGGACACATTTCAAATAAAAGACTGTCATCAATGGAGAGAAAACCTGTATCGAGAGTGTGTCAGGGCTTCATAATCTAAAAGTACGGCACAGTCTGTATCGGTGTAGTTTGATGTGTCATGGTCCTATGGTAAACGGACCAGAATGTCCAAATGATTGTCATGCAGAGGGCAGCAGCAGGGAGCAGCCAGGCAGGTGGGTCCGCCCCTCAGAAACCGAATAGGACTCGTGGGACAGGGCTTTCCTTTTGGGCCAGCTCTGCTCCAGAGGGCCAGGGCCATTAGCTGCCTTAATATTCTGCATTACCTTTCCAGCCATTTGTTGCCCCTTTGTTGTGATACCTACTTAAAATATCAAAGCCTGTGAGAGCTTCAATGAGACATTTGAAAACTGAGAAATGCGGGTTTTATGTGTCAGCGCTGTGTCCCCTCCCTCTGTCCCTTCTCTTTACACAGCTCCATGCAGGTAGTGCTGGATGAAAAAGGAATCAAAAGGGGAAAGAGAAAAAAGTTTGGGTGGGACATCAATGGCTGACATGGTTGAAACAGAACAAAAACTGAAAGCTATGCAGGAGAGAACAGAATGAGACAGAGAAAGAATCAAAGCACACTAACTGAATGGGAGAAGTGAGAATTTTAAAACTCATAACCAAAATATAAACCTTTCTTGGGTGTTCAGGGTGGAACAGCTCCCATGGTGCCTAAATCAGTTGAAGTTGGTTGACCAGTTGAGGAAAGTGGGTGAGGGTTTAAATGGCTTCTAAGTGCCCGTTGGCTAGTTACAATCCCAGACTGACTTCAGTTTCAAAGTGTGAGTCTTCAGCTAAATGAATTTCCCTCCCCAAAGGCAAGCAGAACTCCTCCAGAAACCACAAGGAGATCCCAGTTTCATCTGCTTCAGTTAATTACTGCATGCTAGCCTGTCACCGTCATAATATTACATAGCCTACTGGAGCTCACAGGGTCCAAATAACTCAACGGGTCTAACACATCAGCATTTGAAGGTGTGTTGTCTAACAGTCCTTTGTAGTGGTGACATGCCAAAATGTGTTGTACATCTGGTCTCACGTCATTTAGTGACAAAGGAGCTGAGTGGTTTCCATAGTATCGCATTCCTGGGAGACTTATGAACTTTGTGTGAGCCGCAAGATTTTGTCCTATAATCGCTAGTATCTGATCTGCCGCTGGCCTTCATTTTTGTTAGTATTTGACCCACTTCCAATCTAAGGAAGAAGTTGAAATATCTCACCTACCTTACCTTCTCAAAATTCTGGAATTTTTGAACCAGGAAAAACATTTCAAATCCATTTTTCCTGGAGGATGCATTAACCTGTTTTCCCCCTTTGACATGTGGCTCAAGTTTTTGATTGTTATGTAAAGTGTCTCACCTGTGCCTCTGCGTTTGATTCTGTAGTGGTTAATCAGCCTCTTGTTGTTTGATGATGTCTACCTCCATTGTGCATCTGTTGACTGTTGAAATGAGCTGTGCTTGATGTGGTCAGAACACGGCCGTAGCACGCGTTCTTTATGTCTACAGCACTGAATACATCATAATGCACCAGCAAGTGCAAGGCTATGACTTATATCTTTGATTTTCAACATCGACATCTAAGAATTTCTCCATCAAAACATTTTTTGTTACTGCTTTGAGTGAGGCTGCTGTGGCTTTGTGGCTTTCATTGGAAAGATCTGTGTGTGTATGTGTGTCTGTGTATCAAAGTGAATAGGTCCCTTTGTTAGCTGTAGCCAGTGAAGGGACATAGCAGTGGGGGCAAGGACATGGGAGGCTTAATATACCTCTTGGTATGGTATGGCGGGTAGCTGGCCCTTAACCCTGTGCCCACATGGTTACCTCTATTGTAATCCCATTAACAAAACTGCGGAGGGGGACATTTAAAAAAAAAAATTATAATAAAAATAATTAGTGAAACAAAATGTATTTATTTTTCAGACATTCTTACATTTATAACACTTACTTCTATAAATCTCAGAATACCTAGAATGTGTTTTTTAGTGATTCATGGCTTAAATTTCAGTCTTTTCCACAAAGATATCATACTATTTTGGCAGGACATTAAATATAGTGCACAGCCACTTTTATGTTACTTCTAAGATGTTTTTTTATGTTATTTAGTAGATTGACAGCCGTAGTCCTCATTCAGTGTCATTAACATGAAAATAATGGCCAGGTTTTTAAAAAAAAAATCCAATGAATAAAGATAGTCATACAAGGTTGGTGTGACATGCATGGTGAGTAAATAAAGAATTTAGCCTTTCTTTCAAAATTGAAAATTAATCCACATCATCATTTAATTAAAGAATTTAGCCTTTCTTTCAAAATTGAAAAATTAATCCACATCATCACTTATTCTGTAAGGGTTTATTGAAAAAAAAAATGTCACCTAGGTGTCTTAATGAGGCCAGAAATTGGTCTATTGCAGTCTGTGTAAATTAATATGTTGCAGGGATTGATATTTGCTAAAATACACCTGTAATCTGAAGACTGCAGCACCAACATATTCACATAAGCATATTACAAAGAACAATTTTACATCATTCAGTCCCACTGAATGAATTTAATAAACAACAATAAATAATATTTCATCAGCAGTGTCATATCCAGGTTAAATAAGGCTTTGGGGTTCAGTGATAACCTGTCTTTACTTGTAACAGCACTACATATAGGCATCAAAAACAATGTTTTTTTAAGCCGGGTGTGGCGGCATGAGCAGAAACCAGCCGACTGTTTGAAGTTCTGAACTTTTTTCTGGCAGCGTTGTTTCGTCTCTGTGCGGCGGGAGTGGAGAGACAGCCACTGCAAACAGCAGGTGTGGCTTTTGAACGAAGCCATGGGACATGGCAGGCTCTTTAGTCTCCATCGCATGATTCTTGTTTTCATCAAAAGAAGAAAGGCCCTCCTTGCTGTTGTCTTTCATCTCCAGGAGACGGCCTCTCCTTCATTTTGTCCCTTTTGTTTGTGTGTTTGTCCCTGGGCTGCAGCTTTGTGGCTTTCAGCAGGTGTTACTATTTAGAAGTATGGTTGAACATAAGAGGTGGTTCAGAACTGCCACACGGCTGGGATGAAGCACTTAATATTAAGTACTGAGACCAGAAGTGTTAAAGACATTGATCTCCTTGAGTTTTGACTCAGGTGGGGCCCATGTAGCACCATGGGAAGGGGTTGTTAGAGATGTGCAGACATGGTGGATATAAAGATATTGCCTATAGGAGACATTAGAGCTCTTTATCCTCTATTGTAAGAGTCTTTTGAAAACCCTAATGAAGAGCAGCTTGGCCCTCTAGAGGAAGATTTGGAGATGGAAGAGAGTTTGTCGTGTTTTAAAGACTGCAGGCGGATTTTGTAAATGCTTTACCCAGAAGTAAAAATCTTAGAGGAGGGATTAACGCTGTTCAGATGCCTCCGTTGTGACAATACCAGTTCTACCACTATGTTTAATACTATGCAAACAAACTGTCATGAGAGCTACTAACAGATTTACGTGCCTAAACATCAGCTGTACATTGCTTTTGCACAGTTATATTGGTTCCTAATAAAGCAGTTGCAAATGGAAACCAAAACCATGTCAGTTGCATAGTTTTGGTTTCTAAATAGTTACTTTATTTGATATTATTAGATACTGTAAGACCATATATTTTCTTTCCTGTAGCTCAATTGGAAAGCACTACACCAACAAGCTTAAGGTCATAGGTTCAATTCCCAGTAAACACGGTTACATCTGCAAATGTACTGTGCCACCTAGCTTCAGTTCAGTAGACTACTCATAGGTTTTTAGGTGCCAGACTTTGTTCATTAAGCCCCCTTTGAGCTTTCTTGCTCAAACAGTTCGGCACAAATAACTTCTCTCGACCACACTCAATAGAAACATTTACCAATGCTATTTATGCCAAATGGGTGCTTTTACAAGTAAACCACAGTTCACAACAACCCTTTCCAAAACAGAGATACTATTCAATGTTTGCCTTCATGAGATGCCATGGATTCCACAGATGGTTTGCACAAGGCACAACTACAAGACACGTAGAAGCAGCTAAAAGAATGATACTGCATGTATTTCCAATGTGTCAACAAGACTGTGGGCATTCATTTGGGTGACTCTTTATTTTGCCTCCTATATTCTTGTGTCCTTGTTTTAATTTGGTTGTTTTACTGCAGCTTAAACAAGCTATTACTCCAAAGGGCACCCACTGAGAATAAAAGGTGTGTAGAAGACCTGAATAGCTCAGACATGTAAATGAATGCAGACGCCACAGTCTCACTGGGCATCTCGTGAGTCACTGGCAAAAAGCGTCAAAAGATCTGGACCTGCATCTGTATCTGTGTACTACTTTTTATAGGAGATCTTTACTGATGAGCCAACTGAATAAAACGTCAAGTTGTAGATGATATTGATAGGTGGTCACCTGTATTTCGGTTGCTTTTATACTTTCTATCGCCCTACATCTATGACTGGCTTTTCCTTTGTGAGCTTAGATGAGGTGGGGCTGCCCTGCCTTGCAGACAGGGCTTGTCCTCAATGTGTCCCTTACCACGTCAAGCCACTCTGTAATGCAGAAGAAATCAACCCACATTTCCAGACTGGATTTGGCCAGCCTACAAGGGATAGCTGTTTCTCAGACAATTAAATCACATCCCACTCCCATCCCCGGCTGGCGACTCCAAGTGAGGTAGTGGGTGGAGATACCATCGGTTTCCACTGTTCGATTCCAGAGACAGTCAACACACAACGGCCCACATTTCTCTAAGGCCCCAGCAGCAGTACATTCCTGTCTGGTACCCTCCATCCCACCCATTCTCAGAATCCCATCAGTGTGGTTAGGTTATGCCGTTTACTGTATGCATACTGTTTCTTTGCTTCTGTGCCGTTATTTTCATTCCTTTTAGTTGAAGTGGTGACACAGACATTAGCTGCCTCAGGGGCAATGGCGTCATGCACCTTTTTTTGGAGTACAAGGTAAGATAAGACATGACCAAAGAAAAAAGAAAGACTTTTTACTACTTACAGGGGCAGTTGTCTTTACATGTGGAAGATGGGGGATAAACTTTTTGGATTAACATGAAATGGGATTAGGGCTCTAATCCTGACCTCAGACAGAGTGTTTTTAATAAACTATGCAATTACTGCATTTTTATTACAGGGAAAAGAGTAGCTTTTACATGTTGATACATGGGTAAAGCATCATGTGGGTGGGTAGATGATGACATACTTTTTAGTTGAATGTCAGTGATCTATGGAAAGCTTAACCAGGCTGATCAAATTTAGATCAAGATAAACATCTTTTTTGAAATTTAAATTCTGGGGCAAACTTGCCCGATGCTTCTTCTCAGGAACATTTATGTTCCCCAATGACTCACTATCTGACCACTGCAAAACAAATTCACACATTTGATCTTGAAATAGAATATTTGTTGTTGTTGTTGTTTGCTAAAGAAATCAGAAACAGAAAATATCTTGTCTCTGTCAAAATTATAGACTTAAATTTCGTGACCTTTCACAAGGCTGAGTCACATTTAGCCAAGTTGGATGTGGGATAATCCTATTTCAGATTTTCACCCATAAAACATTTTGTTTATCCAATTCTCAGAAGGTTATGGATAAAGAAACAAAATTTTTAGCATCTGTTTTGCAGCTGTGTGATTATCAAATGTAAAAATCATTTACACACTGCAAACATTTGCTAAGCAGGTTTTACTGTTGGATTCTTAGATTAATTTTATTTGCTCAAAAGTAAATGTACATCAACAACTGTATTGATCGACCTTGATGCTGTCATTTCCATGGACAACTGCATCTCAGGGTTGATAGCTTCCAAGCTGGAACTTCAAGTATTGTTTTCATGCACTTTTCTAAGTAAGAAGCTGGACATTCCAACTCTCTGAGTTGAACCGAACTCTAGCGTAATGTTTTCTCTAACTAGACACGTCAAGACAACACAAGGGCATTGTGGAGATGTGTTAGACCATAAAACCCAATCTCTTCTTTAAACCATTTTGTCTCGGTCGGAAACTCCTCTGAAGGTGTACTTATTTGTTTACCCTGCTGAAAAATAAAAGCCTCATGGGTCTTTAAAGGCTAAGGGGAAGCGGGGGATGGATCAAGGATCTTTTGGAGCATCTATGGATAAATGTCTCAAGATAAGTGGACACAAAGACACAAAAGGACACAAAAGCAGCTGAGGTCGGGAACGCTCCATCACCGAGACACAGCGTTATCTTAGCTGGTAGAAAGAGGAGAAAAGACCACCTCTGCGTGTCATGCTCTTAACCCCTCTGTCATTGTCCCCCCCCTTCTCTTTATTTAGGTGAGGATAAGACTGCCGACAGAAGCCTCTAGATAAGACAGCCATTCCATCCCTAGTGGAAAGTGTGGCCTGTTAGCAGGTATTCAGATCACTTGACCTCAGTCCACAAGGCAACGGGATCTTTCAGTGGGATAATTTAGACATAAGCCCTTAATAATGTTGTGATTTGTTGAACACATTGTTAATCAGGGTGAAAGAGTTTGGTTTACGGTGTCAGATCTGGGGGCTGCACATCACTCGCTTGATTCAAGGTCTAAGAAATGACATGAGGAGACAAGACAAGCCTCTTGTGTTCTCTAGGGCCCCAGTGGATTGAATGATCCTTTGGTATCCTCTTTCATTCAGTTTTCTTTAAGCTTGAGGTCTGTATTCATAGGTCTTAATGGGTCCCGTCTCCTCACAAGTCTGTAGTCAAACATAGCAGTGCGGCAATGAGAGACACAAATGTACAAAACTGGTCGCTTACAACATGAAGGAAAAATTACAAACAAATTGCTTTGAAGCCACAATTGTTACTCCTAATGAGATGAAATGGAGAGCAAAAGTAGGCAATTACCAAAGTCTCCTGCTTTCTCATTCTTTCTTCTTCTTTAAGAATTTCAGGAGAAACAAAGTGGTCAGTTGTTGATAACTCCCTCACACTGTACGTGTGAAATCTTTGAGGAATACAATTGCCCTCTGGGCAACGCAGCCCAACTAAGATTTGTAAAGTATTTTCTGGGGTTTATTTCATTCCTTGTCATCTTTTGCGTTTTCTGTCTCAGTGCTCTGAAAACAATGTACTGTATTATGTTGCCAGAGGCAAGTGGATTTAGTGCTGGCTTCTTAGATCTGCGCTACGCCACATTTGAGCTGGTACTCTGCCAAAACCAGAGAAACTACTCAACAATTTGAAAACAGCCAAGTTCTTTTGGCCACTCACCGCAATCTAGAAATGTGCCTGGCAACTTCACATGCAATTAAATCAAGGGGAAAAGTCCCAAATATAACAGGCGCTAAAAGGGAGGACAGTTGTAAGGTTCTCTTACTCAAGAGTGCAATTATTGTTTAGTCATTTTTCCCATGCATGTGATGTGTATTTCTGCAGGCCATAGGGCCACATTCTTGTTGTCAATATGTTCCATCAGAGGGGTGTAATTTTGCAGGGAGCTCGACCCATGGTTATCTACAGAAATGCTGCTGGAAATGTTGCACGCAAAACAAGTCTGATGGCTAAACCATTGACATCTGTTAGACCAGTGGGCTGGGCTTTGATTTGCAAAACATGTTTTCTTACAAACAGCAGACAGATAGACTCTCTCAATGCCATACATACAGTAGAAGGAGAGACAAATATTATGTTGGTAATCGCGTTACCATACTACTCAAACAAGTTCTGGAGTATCTATACTGTGCACAATATGCACATTTTCTGTATGCATGGAATATGCTGTTGCATCAATAAATATTATTTGTGTCCCAAATTATGTACTATACCAGAGGTCTCCAGTGAGGTCCACACACCTGCAGAGTTTGACTGCAACATTTATTAAGTACACATGAATACCTTCTGGACTGCTAGAATTCCAGGCAAATGTATGGATTAGGTTGGACCTCCAGGAAACATGGATTTAGAGACCCCTGTACTATACACTGTGCACAGAGGCCACATAACATGGTTCAAGCGTCTCAATTCCTGTCTCAAAAATGCAAATGGATTTCAATATTCTCAGATCAGTCTCAGACCTCAATCATACGTGAAAATAAATCAGTGGATATGTGCATTTGCATCTGCCATGTAAGCACACAGATCGGATATTCCCAACAATGACGTACAAATGAGTCGTACAATATTTAAAAAAAAACAACGGTGTTGACTGACATTGACTCAGGTGGACGTATTTCCAAGAAGTGTTTTAAAGTGCTTGTTTTTCAGCCAATATTGGTGTTCTTTTACACTTTTTTGTTGTTTTTTTAGTGTGCTCTCTCGACGGAGGGGAAAAATGCACACAAAAAAAGTTTTGGGCTAGTTTGTTTTGCAGACCTGGCAACCCTGTTTCTGACTCAGTATGTCTACCTTGGGCTGCTTCACCAAGTGTATAGTGTAAGTGCAGATATCGGATATGGGTACCTGTGTAAGAAGATGTAAACTGGTAATAAAAAAAAAAAAAAAAAATTGTAACAAATCAGAATATGGCATCAGGACCTGCAGTGTAAATGTGGCCTTAAACATCAGGGGTTTTCAAGGGTTCCAACCCTAATCGACCACATCTGAACAAGCTAATCAAGGTCTTCAGGATTACTAAAGCTGAATAATACCATCTTTGGAAGATACATTCCTAGGTAGGAAGCCATCAAGGCATATTCAAATCCAGTGTTAGCTTCACTTTCTGTCTCCTGAGATGCCTTTATCTGATTGATTTTTGAAGGCAGCATAGGTATATACTCTCTTATTTGGTGTAGATAATAAAACCATTATGCTGCCTCAGAAATCTGTTCAAAATCAGTTTTGTGAGGTATCTTTGTGTGTTGTAATTCCTGCTTGCAAAGTCACTGCTTGATAAAGCACCCCCCAATTTTTCGACTTTCACTACTTCTACTACAAAATGACAGAATCATGCAGGATGAATTCAAAATAGGATGCACCTACAGAAAACATACTGTATCCCAAAGTGCAATGCACTTGATGTCTATTTCGAGAGTGATGTGTGAACCATGGCTCTTTATTGACTGTTCATTTGAACTAACAAAAATTAAGACATTCTTTTTTTAAGATTTATTTTTGCCCTTTTTTTTTTTGCTTTATTAGGATTAGACAGATCAGAACTGACAGGAAGTGAAGTGGGAGAGAGAGCGGGGGCAGGATTGGGAATGGTCGTTGAGTTGGGATTCGAATTTGGGACACCGTAGCGCAATGGCCCTATATTTCGGCACACTGCCAGCAAGGCTATCGGTACCGACAAAAGTTAAGACATTCTTACACGATTAAAAAAAGTATAAAATAAATAAATCTGTATGTTTTTGTATACCACATACACTGTCTGGGTTAAACATGTAACATAAAGTCATGAGAGAACAATGTAGCATAGTACAGTTTGAAATGTTTACTATTGCATTCTGTTTAACGTACTATGTAAAATACATAAAAGGTCGTATGTAGCACATACGCGCAGACCTGGGATTGGGTCTGGAGTTCTTCTCTCTGCAGAAGTGGGAGGCCATTTGCAGGACTGCTGCACTATATCGAGTTGCAGCTTGTGTTCGATGTCACACAGTTACAGTTTTAGCCATGAGTGAGCACAAAGCAATGCTAACCAGCTTAAACTTGAGAGCACACACTTAAAACTGAGGCTGTGTTCAGAATTTAACAGTAGTTTACTTTTTACTCACACTGTATACTACCTACTTTTTTATAATAGCAAGTGAAACAGTACGCATTATTAAAAAAAAAAAAAAAAAAAACAGTAGTAGCCATGCTACATTGTTGTTAAATGGCCTCATCCTGATTGTTTTGCATTTTCAACTTTTCTTATCCTGTATCAGCTGATCATGTTATGGTAAAAAAAAAAAAATATCCATCACACTGGAAATGGAAAAGTAATTTTGAGTGCATTGCATTGTGGGATACAGCAGGACATGCAGAATGCTTTCTTCAGTACAGCACCTTTTGTCAAAACAAGTGTAATGGGTTACCCGGTCATGGGTACAGAAAATGAGCCATACTGTGCACACTATACGTAGTACACACTATATATATTAGTATATTAGTCTAGAGTAGGATTATATTTTAAAAATAGTCTAAATCTGAACATAACTCTTACATTTAAAATAACCCAGACATGAAACAAGAGTGGAAAATATGAGCCTGTTTCTCTTGATTAAAGCATTTGAAGTTAATATCTGATCACATTAAGAGCAGATGTCATGAGCTCTGCTCCACAGGCTTTAGGAATAAAACAGGGAAAGTCATCAGCTTTCCCAGACTCCCTAAAATGCCGGTGGTCTTTTAGCTTTATTTAGGTCATCTCATACCTGAATATTGCACACATTCTCTTACAACCCAGTGAACTTATAATGCCACCAATATCTCACGCATTCCATTGCGTACAATTCCAGCAAACAGTCGCTGCCCCCTCGAGCAGTAATTGCCCATTTCTTCTGAGTCAAGCTTTATAAAGCAGGAAAACTGCTCTGGTAATTGAGTCTCAGCTTTAGATCTGGTGTTCATGATTTGAGAGGGTTGACCTCATGTGGGTTAAGTGTGTGTGCGCGCATCAGTGTATCTTTGCGATCGGTGTGTGCGAGAGAGAAAGAGAGTGGGCGGTTGGCTGAATGGCTTTTGCCAGCAGAGCCAGTGTGTTCCTCCTCTTGTTCCAACTAATCGATCAGAAGATCACATTAACAAGGACTCTGAAGTGAATGGACACAGTGCTGCCCCACCTCCCAACCCCTCAACCCCCCCTACCGTCCCTCCCTGTGTCAATCAGTCTTGTCCTACTAGATGTCTCACACCCGGAAATGGCATGGGAGAGTGACTGTGTCAACCCGTGACAAGAAAGCCCTTGCTCCCCTCTCTCATTCCGCCAATGGAAAAGAGAGGAAGACAACAAAGTGGGGGATTCTCCACATCGCTTCCCGTTTTCATGCACTGCTGCCAGTGGAGAATCAAGTGTGTCCCCCTCCTCTGGCACCTTGCCAGATATCTCTTGTCTCCCCCCAACCTTTTATCTGCATTCAAAGGTAGCCCTATACCTTCCATTCATCAAAGGAGTTCAAATGTGACCACCTTGCAACCCAATGCATTTTTTTTTTTCAACTTTCTCATTGGCTGGGGGCAAAAAGAAAAGACCAACATGCCCTTTGGAGATCCTCCAGTCCCCCAGACACTCTTTGAAGCGGTGAAAAGGTCTTAAAGCTGCTGAAACAATTGGATATTAAATGAAATTTCGGATGTATCTGTCGAACATTGTTACCAAAACAAAAATCTGTGGATATGATGCTAGATTAAACATGCATGGTTTCTCAACTCAATGTTTAATTTCACTGAAACTATAAAAGGCAAACTTTACTTAATTATACAGTATATCGCCCAATGGTGCTGCATCTTAAGTTTGGATACAATACCAGTTAGACCACAGACTCATTTTGAGACTAAATTATTATAGGTTATAAGGCTTAAATTGCTTGTTAGGGTTTCAAATGGATTTATGACTGATATTTTGAAAAGAGTTTGCCATCTCTAACATGCACTTTAGTAAGACCAAATTGTGACACCTGCTCCCAATGGGCTTTTTATTCATTGTTTCTAAGCACAGATGCTTTACTGGACTGTACTGAAAGCATGCCAGTATTGTCGACATGGTGGGTCCATCAAATTTTATAGTTCAGGCTGGTTCATATGTAACCTTCATGTTTTGTTGAAAAACTGACTTTACTTTGGGGGGTTTGGGTCTCAAAGACCCCAAGTCTGCACGTTACAATAAAATGAGTTTTTAGCTATATTTTACCCACATTCTTCCTCTGTTCTAATGAAAACCCAATAATTATAAATATTATTTAGGCTGCAACACTCCAGTGTTTAGACACAATTAGAAAATCTAAGAATGCAAATAAAGTATATTTACTTTTGTAATTTAAATTTTTTTATTTTTATATAAAGGGTGGGCATTTTAATGAAAATTTGTTTGTGTCAAAAAACCTACCTCAAATCATTGTTAAATGTATCTTCTGGAGCTATCAAAAAAAAATCTGGGGGGCAGACCCCAAAGAAACATGAGGGTTAAGAGGAGTAATGCAGCAAAAGAAAGCGATGGAGGAAGAATGACCGAGTGATGTAGCAGCTGATCAGGGGACAGCTGATAATATATATCGTGTGCTCTTTGATGGCAGCGGCCACCAGTTCACCCGCTGCAGGTGTGAAGTGGGCCGTTTCTTCTGAGTGCACTTGTTCCTCACGGGATGCATCAGTATATGTTTTAGGAAGTTGACACATAGATCTTTGGTGCTACCCGTTGGGGATTAAGAGGCTTCTCTTCCCGGAAACTCTTTGAGGGTGCTTTACACACACAATAGATGGTAATTAATAAAAAACTTGGATGTATTCACAACAATTGCATGCTAGTAAGTTTGTTCTCCACTCACCCTTATAGCACAGTGATATTCAAGTGGAGTATGCTTCCTGTCCTACATGTTAAAGGCAGCAAACAAGAAGCAGCTTGATTGATGTGGATGCACTCATAATAACTAAATTATTTACTATTTCAATAATTGCCTGGAGTATATGCAATATGAGAAATGAATGGACGAAAATTGAAAATGCAAAGCAAAAATCTATTATAAACATGCTAAAAATAGTAAAGCAACAATGAAGCGTCACTGTGTAGTAACTCAGTATTGTGTAAAATCAAGATTTTTTAAGTACTCATGTGTATGTGGGACAGGTTTTAGTGTATTTTTGGGAACATCTGCACGAGGACAGAAAAACCTGAAATAGCCTACATTGAAAGCATCACTGAACACTGTTTAATTCAATCTTAAACTGCAAATATTAAAAAGAAAGAGAAAAAACAGTCTGTGAGCATTAGGGCTAAGGGATTAAAAAAACTTTAATAGCTCAGTATAGAAGTAATAGATGTCAGCTGAAACAAACATATTTCTGTATGTGTGTGTGTATATGTGCAGCTGTAGGTGTCAATAAGAGCTCCAAGGTGGCACATCAGAGGGCCTTTATAACACCACTGCTCTTCAAAGCTTTCTTTGTGAAAAATCACAAAGATGGCGCCGCTGACGTTCGGGTCGCCGTCCAGGTTCGCTCCGCTTAGATTGTGTTTTTTATTTACTTTTTTACCTACTTTTGCTTTCTCTTTTTGCACACATAACCTCTGCAACTGATCACTTACGACAAAGGAACACTTTTGGACATTGGATACCGCTTCACTAAAAACCTGTTTTTCCAGGACACTTTATCCTCCAACCCATCGTGGCCATCTGAGATTCTCCGGAACCACCGAGATGAAAACAATGGCCACCTGAGAGCCACCCGAGGCGACGGATCAAGAAACACCGCGGGAAACGTGCTGGGGTCCGCAACAGACTGAGAAAAAGAGCTCACAGTCCTCCTCTACCGAGCATTCTGCTCGCCAATGTCCAGATCCTGGAGAATAAGATGGACGATCTTAGAGCCAGGATAAGTTTCCAACGGGACATTAGGGACTTGTAACATCCTTTGTTTGTTTGAAACATGGCTCACGCCCTCGGTCCCCGACGCTGCTGTAAACGCCGTCTGAAAACCTTCTCTTGTGTTTAAAGGATGGACAGGACAGCCGAGGCCGGTAAATCCAAGGGTGGAGGAGTGTGTTTCATGATTAACAAGAAATGGTGGGGACCCCAGGAATATCTCCACTCTGTCGCGCTCCTGCTCGCTCATCTGGAACATTTATCTATTATTTGCCGCCCATTCTATCTTCCCCGGGGAGTTTTCATCGATCTATCATCGTTACTTGCTGTCTACTCCCACCACAAGCTGACCCCGTTTGGCTTTGTCCGAGCTTCACGATGCGCTCGCGCAACATCACAAACATCCTGACGGCTGCTGTTGATCATCGCTGGGAACTTTAACAAAGCCAACCTCAGGACAGGTTATGCCTAATTATATCAACATGTATCCTGTCCAACCAGAGGACCGATACACTGGATCACTGCTACACTCAGTTTGAAGCATGCCTACAAAAGCATCGCTTCACTACGGGCTTTCGGCAAATCGCGGACCCATGCCGCCATTTTCCTCACACCGGAATGTAAACAAAGGCTCGTTCACAAGACACCCCCGTGCAGAGGCGGTGGTGACGCGCTGGTCCGCCCTAACTCAGAAGCCATGCCTACAGGCGGCTTCTTGCTGACGTAGACTGGGACACGTGTTTCGGGCAAGTTCATCTGACGTCAGCGAGTTCACCACGGATGTAGCCTTAAGCTTTGTAAACACCTAGCCGAAACAAGCTATGATACAATATCTATAAGGACCTTCGCTAATCAGAACCTTGGTGGACAGTACATCCGTGCAGCGTAAACAACGCACTTGCTGCTATACAACGCCGGTCTTTTGTCGGGGAAACATTAGTTAGTAACAAAGCATCGTGCTATGCTCTCTCCGACGTCTCAGTAAGAGCCGCCAAACTCCGATACATGGAACGAATAGGAGCCATTTCCAGCTCAATGACTCCCGACGCATGTTGAATGACTAAGAACCATCCGGTGGCCTTTGAAATAAATCCTCTCTGCAGAGGTGAGAGCGATCGGCGCTGCGCTGGCTTAAACGATCTAAACCCTTTCTACGCGCGCTTTGAAAGCAATTGAGCAGCGCGAGTCTGCCCGATCAAGCGCGGTCCGGAAGACAGCATTCCCGAGCAGCGATTAATCATGTAATCACCGTGTCTGAGGCGAGTTCGGAGGGCTCTAACGCGAGTGATGTCAGGAAAGCAGGCCGACCTTAGGGGATTTCTGGCGTATTCTGCGGGTCCTGTGCTGATCACTCTCGCTGGTTTGGTTACATCCATTTCCTTTTTAAAATGAGTCTCTTGCTACAATCGGTGGTTTCCCACCTCCTTCAAAAACCTGTCATCTCCCTGTGCCTAAGAAAATAACCCCTCTTGCCGAATGACTAGACTATCGTCCAGTTGCCCTCACATCAATAGTCATCGGTCTTTGAGGGTCTGTTAAAAACTTCCATCAGCTCCTCCATCCGAACTTTGACGCCTCTTAGTTTGCTTAGAGCCCCAACGATCCACTGATAATGCCATCTCTCACTCCTGCACTCTCTCTCACACACATTGACAGCATAACGAACTATTAAGCGGCTATTTATCGACTATAAGCGCAGCTTCAATACTATAGTCCCCATCACCTACTTCTAACCATGGACTCGCCTGAATTCTTCACTAGCAACTGGCTTCTTGTATTTCCTCACCGGCAGACCTCAAGTGTGAAAAGTAGCCAGTGTCTCCTCTACGCCTCACCTGAACATAAGGAGCTCCACAGGGTGTGTCCCTGAGTCCCCCCTGCTCTACTCGCTCTACACACTTGCTTCACCTCCTTTTAATCTGAACTTGACACCAAAGTACACCAGACAGCCACTTGAAAAATAGTGTACACTGTTGTTGTGGCTAGCATATGGATGTAACGGATTGTAAGACTTCTGCTGAGCAACATTTGCATTAACTTTCTCAGTCGTCAAGTAGCTAGTTTTTTACATGTTTTACTGCAAAACAGCAGGAATAAGCCTGGTGTCTTTTGTCTGCATGCTGTGGGGGAAGGGGCATCTCCCACTGCCAATCACCCAGTGATGGAGAAACGAGAAAGGACAGAGAACGAATAATGACCGGGCAGCCTGCGGTGCCAACAGTATACATCTCCAGCAGTGCAATGTGGAATCCAGCTGCTGTAATGTAGGTGGCAAATTGCCTGCGTGTAAATGCCTGAACGAGAGAGAGACGAATGAACCCCTATGCAAAACTTTCAGTCCGTCATCAAAGAAATGATAAGCCCCTGCATGGGACTGACCTGTTATGTTCCCAATACGATCGTCCTATCGTCCAGAATGGGCAACAATGCCTGAACACTTTTTATTGATTACCCCTGAATATTTTTGCAGTGACTTGTTCCCGCCATTTGAAGAATTTTGTCCGCAAAGTGCCTGGGGCTCTTTTATGGTACAGAATGTGTGTGATTCAACACTGTCCAACAATCTACAGAGTGATGCACTAAATTCCTTCACCTTTGATACATCTCACAAAGAGGATTAATGACAGGATCATTCACATCCTAAATTAACTAGCTTGACCATCTTCTTCATACTAAGATCGTGTTATGTATGTTCCGAATTTTTCTGTGATGTAGATTATAATGTATACACAAAAAATGGTATGATACATTCATCACTGTAGATTGTCCATTTCAGGACACAAATGATCATAAACAAGATGCCTCTCATATGGAAATAGCAAGGGTAAATGAGGAACAAAGCGGCGTCCGGGCATCTTTCGACCTGTCGCAAACCGATGACACCGGCATTCCCGATCAGCGAGATATAACCTGGTAAATTTCTATTGAAAGTGCACCTAAGGCATGTAAAAGACTATTCTCTGGTCTGAATTATGTTTAGTAGACGCTAACTTTGAATGGAAGCCCCAATGTTTGAGCTAGATCCCGCTTAATCATAAGAAATGCGTTTATGCATGCCCATAGTGTATTATTATTCGCATTACGCATATCTAGAGCCACCCCTCCAAATAGCTCAAATCAACTGCAATTGGCATTGTCGAGGGTGCCCAAGTAAACAAGATCAGCCTTTGCAATTAGCGCAAGCACAGCGGGTTTAAGGAAATACACACAGTTTAACAGCGTAAAACAAAGCCAAGCTATGGGTTTTGGTGGTATTGTGAGGCTCACCACACCAACTTGAAATCTTTCATTTATGTACTTAAGGGGCCTGCCCTGTGATCCCCTCCAATTGAGTTGCTCCCCTTGCCCCCCCCCCCCCCCTCTTTCATTCGGGAGGCCTAATATGGGAGTCAGAGTGATTTAAGCCATGATTTTAACAAGGTCACACTTTTTTAACGTTGTAGATTTGTGGTCATCATGTTAAGAACATAGGGCACACAGCTGTGCCTTGTGACCACCCTGGGCATTGAATTTCTGGGTTAAAAGCATTTGCCTCTATATGAGACAAGAGTTCCCCCCATCATTATCTGGATTCTTGTAAATGAAATAATGTTGCTTTAAACTTGCATTGATTCCTAATTGTCAAGCAGACCGTTAATGAGAGAGCAGTGTCCAGGTGATGCAAGTGACATGATTGCCTTTTCAACTATGCACAGGAATAGGTGAATGTTGCAGGGAGCACAATGGCGAATCAATAAGTATGGTTAGAGAACAGGACAGTGAAGAATATTTTGGGAAATGAGACTTGAAAAGAACAGACCGGAGTTTTCAGCAAAAAAAATAAAATATTTTTTTTTTTACAATTGCAAAACGGTGTGAAAATATTTTTTTTTATTTGTCTTTCAATTGCAACACCGCTGGAATAAACAACCCCTTAATAGAGGCTTTTTAAGACTAATGCTGAAATCCCAGATCAAGCCCCTTTATTTGGGGCCAAGAGCGACAAATCTGTGGGGGGGGGCCGGGTGTGGGTCTGTGGGCTGGAGCAGAGGTTGGCCCAACTCCTGCCTCTTCTGGTTAAAAATGTTGTCATTAAGAATAAACAGGCCATCTCAGAAAGGACTCATCGTAATTTGTTATTACTTTCAATGGGGCCATTAAAGCAGGAGCATCAAAGGTGGGTTCGGCCCCGATGGAATGCACGGTGCTTACATCAATGGGAGCGCGCTTCAGCGCCTGTAGAGGTGGGCCGCAAAAGGGGCACCGCTATGATGTCACTCAGCCCCCAGCAAGCCTTCCTCATGGGAAAGCAATAACACTCTCTCACTTATACAAGCCTTCTGGACGGCATCACATATAAAGAAAGAACGAGCCATAACAGTAACAAGTGCACCGTGTGGTGGCGTTTGATGTGAACATGTTATCTGTTCCCCTTGGCTTTTTTGTTTTTCTATTCCAGAGCATAAAACGTGATCATTGAAGGTGGTCTGCGTCCATCTTCTCATAGGCACAGAAAGTCTTTACACTAATTGCTGCCACATCAAATAAGTAGGAACAAGAAAGAAAATGGGAGCCTCGCAAACCAGCTGGAGGAAAAAAAGCCGGAGCGTTCCCTTATGCTGGTTGGACTTTTTTGTTGTGGATCTGCCATCCAAAGATTGCACTGCTGGTTCAAGGAGGTGGTGGAGGGCAGCCGAAGGGTAAGGGGTGGTTATCACACAGAAAGACCTCTTCACAGATTAGTTTCGGCATCGGCAGCCATTTGCGTATTTGATTCAGGAGCGACCCATCCAGTGGCTGCCCTCTCATTGTCTTAATTGCGACGAGCAGGGGAACAGTGGCCTGCGAGCCGGGAACAATAAAAAAGCTAGGACCAATGGAACCCCATGTTTTTTCAAAGTGTAACTCCTCTCCTTGCCGTCACGGCCCAGTGATATAGTGTCTTGGGGCCCCTTGGCCCGCACCACACAGAGCAAGAAAAAGCTGTCAATTCAGGGGCCCCTTTCTAAAAGGTGCATCACTTTTGTGCAAACAGGCCCTGAAAGTCACAGCCCATATACTTCCCAAAGCATGCACCCAGTTAAAGACGCCATTTGACTATCTTTGGATCAAATGTGATTTGTCTCGACCCTCTCCCCACCCTCCACCTCCTTCTCCTTCCGTCCTGTCTCTTTTTGACCCTTGGCATTCTTGTTTCCCAATTGTGTCGTCTTTGTTGAGGTTCTGTTGGAAGTGGAGATTAATGGGGGAAGGGGGAGAAGAAGCCATTTCTGCCCAGGAAACCAGGTCGCGATCGCCACTCGGGATCTCTCATTGGATCTTGTCAAGGTCACGACCTGCCGGTATGCACTGGCGGCCACAGAGCGAACGGTGCCACCTTTATCCCTGCAAGTTATTGAGCGCGTTGCTTTGAAAGTGGGAAAGATAACTGTATCTCGATGAACGCAATCCAATCCTTCACCACAGCTCAAATTATATCAGAGCGCCATGGCATTGTCGTTGTCCCTCACAGATAAGTAAGCTGTTGGGTTGCAGTTTTGTGCGTAGAAGGGAAATTTGCTGTCCGTAAATTACTTCTCTTGGGAACTTTACACGGGCCCGTCCACATCAGATTGGCTCAAAACAAGTCACTATTGATAAAACTTGTCTCAGATGACCACATCATGATCAGGCATATGTTCTCCGAAAGGTGGAAAGTTTACAATGATCAAGGGCCACACTCGGCAGCCACTCAGACATGATGATAGACTGTTTAGCTTGATCAAGAGGCCGGCTAGTTATGCTTTTTTATTCCTACTGAACTTCAGGTCTCTAAATATAAACACTGTAAATCTATCCACTGAATGTGGCCAAGCGTTGAAATGTCGGACTGCTTTAAAGACCAACATTTCAATGAGTGAAGGGATAAAATTTAGGGCCAGAGTGCTTGTGGAATTCCCCATCTTTTTTATGCTTCTGATTATTGATTTTTTTTTTACAGTGGACAGCTTCTACTGTTTTCATTTCAATCTATTCTCCTGCTTGTGTCATTACAGCCTATGCAGCATCTAGATGACCTACCTGCTGCTTTAAGATTCATCTTAATCTTGCAAATCCATATTGCTGTGCATGAGACGGATCATGAGCATGCAGGCTAGGCCCCCTTACTGCTAAAAAATATTTGACCAAAGGCCACTCGTAGGCTCATGTCAGAAGGCCATGGTGTTTGTGCATGGATGTATTGGCAGGGTCTAAAATAGCATTATTATACCCCTTGTGATCTTATCCTTAGTTGCAGTGGCAAGATAGAAAGGCTGGACTCTTAAGAGAAGTGATCCAGGTGTATAGCAAGAAATGCCACGTAACTGGGCTAGGTGTCTGAGTGGTGGCTAGTTCATTGCTACATGGTTGAACCCTGGAGTATGCTCAGTTTTTAGCCTTTATGCGTATAATCCATTGATCATGAACTAGCATGGAATGTTTTCAACACATGCAATCTGTGACTGATTTGTGATCAGTTTGTGATCACCAGACCCTGAAGAGGACAGCATAAAGTTGTGTTATCTTTATACTCCTTCAAACTTCATGTTGTACAAACACGAGGATCTTCTTTGCCTCCTCGCGTATACGTTTTTTTTCCACATTTGTTTCATTTCATTTTCCATCTGCTCTCATCTTTTTAGTTTTTAGAAGCAGCGGCTGGACATCCTTGACCTAGGGGATTTTTTTAACATTTAGTGCAGTCAATTCCAGATTTGGCCACACACATAGTTTGTGCATGCTCTACTGATGACAAAATTTACATAATGTATTATGCATGAGACAAAGCTGCAGACATCATTTTTCCATTTCAACTGATATTCCGGACACTAGACAGGGCTCAGGTCCTTGCTTCAATGTAAATCTACAGGATTTTTTCACATTATGTTGCCTGCTATATGAATATAGTAAGTTTAATCACATATAAAGGTAACAGCGCAAGCACACAGTTTTGTGCTACTCTGCTGATGGCAAAATTTTATATAATGTATTATGGATGAGACAAAGCTGCAAACAGACATCATTTTGCCCTTTCGAATGATATTCCAGACACTAGACATGGCTCAGGTCCTTACTTTAATGTAAATCTTTCACGTTATGTTGCCTGCTATGGGAATATTGTAAGTTTAATCACTTATAAATGTAACATCGCACCTCTCCTCCACAAGTCACACGTATCAATCATGTCTGTGAGCTGTGTTCCAAACCAACGTTTCATACTTTTAGGGTTCAAGTGTGAGTATGAGCAACCGCAACAGTGATGCTTGCCTTAGAAAACATTAATAACTAATGACCAGATCACAGCCAGTATCTTGTGCAATATCTTATTTTTTATGCCACAATGAATAAAATGAAACATAGCCAACACCTTGATTATAAGTCTGGAATCCTTATAATCACCCACCAGAGATTCTAATCTGTACCGGCTGCTTTCAGACCAATTCCTTTAAATTTCCTACTGATCCCCTAAAATCTGTCATTCTTGAGAACATGGACATGGGCTTCTTTACTGTGTCATGGCCTCAACGAGGCATAGTGTGTGTCTCCTGGGTCTGCAGTCGGGATTAGGTGTGTGATAATCTCTTTGTTTAGAACAGGCTTTGTCATTTGATTTGGGATTTTCTAGGACAAAAAGCAACAAGGATGAGGGGATGAGGTGAGTGGCCTTTTGTCAAAATAATGGGAAAATCCAGATTTGCTTAGTGCTGTAAAAATGTTTACTCAGCGGAATTAAGAGTATATCCCTGCGTTTGCGCTTGTCAAGTGAAAAGCATACAGAGATTGTCATTATAAGGTTGAGACGACAGCAAATAGCCTCCAGCTGTGAATTTTGAATGAAATTATTTTTATGAATTTGTTATTATTCAAAGATAAAAGGGCTTTACCAGTCTATTTAAGTCTGCCTGTTTTACAACCTTATTCTTCCAATCCGAACATATAAGAAACACTGTTGTTCCCCTACAGGGCATAAGCATTGCTTCTATTTAAGAAAGAGGGCCTGAACTCAATTTAAGGACCTTTTGTTGGTATTACCTGAGAAAGCAGTGGAGGGTCTGTTGGGCAAGACCACCATGCAGCATATCGCCTCCCAGCAGTCGGCTGGGGGACTATTGGTGGGAGGCAGGGGGTCATATTCTCTTTTAGTCTGGGAGTTAGCGCTCTGCCACCAGGAGGGAGGGCCTGGCCACAGTAGGGAAAAAATATCCCAAATCCCCGAAACACTAACTTGCACAGCTGGGTAGAGGCATAGAGACAGTGGCTGAAAAGCAGATTCAGTCAGCCTACAAACTCCCCCGATCATTCAGCCCACCTCCCAAAACCCATTCAAAGCAGGGAGAAAGAGAGAGACAGACATGGAGAGCACAAGGTAACGGGTCGCACAAGATCATTGACTTTGAATCTAACCCCACCAAACAGTATTAAGCAAAACAATGCAACACATCATTAATGCTGCTGCTTTGTATTACTCCAAATCTGTTTAACTGTAAAATAGATGCAGAATCTGGTGGGACGTCCCGTTGTGAACATTTCTTGAGGGTGGGACGGGGTAGTACAGAGGTACGGAGACTCACAAAGGGTTAAAAGTTCCCCTTCAGAGGACATCTGAGTCGAAGGGTTTCTCAGTGTCGATAATTTGTCTAGAATAACTGCTGTGAACCGCTTGCCCTTTAAAAGAGAAAAAGAAAGCAAAAGAAAACCTTTTGCCCAAAACCCACATTGCTGTAGGTCTATGCTGAATGAGCACTTCAGAGTTCTTAAAGAGCTCTTGCTGTCAGAATGGAATTTGGAGTGACCACAGAACAGTCGTCCACCCCGTGAATGTCTCTCTAATATTCAGTTTCATCTGTTTATACACTTTTTCAAACAGTTGTCAATTAAAATCACATGAATAACTATCTGCTAAGGCTCCAAGGTAATAATGCAGTAATTTAATTACTGTAAATCCTTATAAAGTGGGCCACAGGTTAACTCATGAATAATACATTTTTATTTAAATTTTAAAATATTTTTATGGTTTTATGTTATTTAGCTAATTAAGTGAATTTGAATCTTTTAGAGTGTGTCCTTCATTAACACTGACAGTGTTCAAGTATGCATCAGTTACCGTCAAGGAGCCTTGATGTAGACAATAAGTAGTCTTTGATGTTAAGATGTATTCTCATTTGATCAGAGGTCCACTATTACTGGAATCAGTTTTGACATATTGATGATTAAAGTGTTTGTTCTTATTAGATTAGATGAGTTCATAAAGAACTGCGTAAAAATCTACCTCTTGCTTTATTTTATGTTTAACTCTTTGGTCTGGTCTTTAGGGAAGTATTTGGTCTCTGGACCCTGTGTTTCATCTGTAACAGGTTGTCCAGTGATCATTTTTGCTGAGAAACTTTGGCAGATAGTGACATCTAGTGGTTCAAGCCTTTCATTTAGAAGAAAACGGAGTGGATCATTTGATGTAAAGACTGTTAAACACTTTATAAATTCTCTGTACTGTTGTATTATTTATTGTGTTCTTCTTGAAAGAAAAAGTAATCTCTATATGAATGTTCTAAAATATAGATTCATATGACTGTAATACATTATTGTATAAAATGCATATTTATGTCCATAAAATATTACAGCCTGAATGTGAGAAAGTAATTATTTGGAAGACACATCATTATATTTTGATTAGGGACAATATTTTATTGATGGAGCTTATGAACTTAAAATATGAAGTACAAAGTACATTATGATTGCCAATGTACCAGCAGTCTGAGAGCACTGGGATTGTTCTGAGAAAGTTTTGAATCTATTTTGATTCAGTTTTCAGGATCTCTATATATTGAAAATCAAAGACAGATGGGGTTTTCAAAGACTGCCAATAAAGCTAGACAGGGATTGTCAGCAAAAAAAAAAAAAAAAAAAAAAAAGTGGCCAACAGCAGCTAAAAAGTATTCAGTGAGGCACAAGAAGTATTTGCTGCTAAGAAAAGTTGGACACAATGCCTTTTTAGTTTTTTTAAATGCTGAATATCAACATGTTGTTGTCTTCTAAACAAACTGAATGTGGGCTCAGTTTTTCACTTGCAAATTAGCCTGCTCCAAATAAATTTTACAATAATTGCTTCAAATCCTTTTGGATAAATTGATAATAATGTGGTTCCATCAAAGCATGTTAATTCAGGAATATGTTCTACTTGGATAAATCACATCATGCTGGCTTTAATCCTAAAATAGGCATCTGTCTGCTGTTTCATGGCCAAAAATGTGTCTGGAGGGGTTTTCAGCAGCGCTCAGCTGTCAGCAATGACGTCACTCCAATTGTTAAGTGCGTCACGACTCCTTTAGCATAACGTATGAACTCAAGTGAATTAAATATAACAGTTTTATATAAGAGAATGTTTCCCTTTGCCACCCTGTGTGACATTAGATGTTGTTGCCAAAGGGTCGATTCATTTTTTTTTCCTGTTTGTTTTTAGACCGCATGCTGGTTTTTCAGGTCATTCTGATGTCATAAAAACTACAGCGCCACTCCACTGAAGTTCACACTTGACCCCGTGCTGAGGTCAGCACTCAAGGTTTGTACATTGGGTTGGTCTCTGCCCTGCACTATCTACACCCATGTTGCTGCAGTTTCACATGTGATTAATTCCAAAATTGTAATAGAACTTGATATATAATATTTACAGTTAGGTCCATTTATATTTGGACACTGACACAATTTTCATAATTTTGGCTCTATATGCCACCAGAACAGAATTAATTAAATTGTCCAATTACTTATGGTCCCTTGAAAAAAGGGCTAGGTACTGTACATTTTAAATTGCTATAATTCCTTAACCATTCCTCCAATTTTGATGAGAGCTGGGACTTTTTTTATATAATTCTGATTGCAAGAAGAAATTTATACACCTGAGATATATATATGCCACTCAGGGGCAGGTTTGTCTGAAAAAGTTGATAATAGATGTTCACAAATAAGCTCATCCAAATACTGCAGAATTCCATAATCTGCTATACAGAAAACACTGGAAAAATGAGTGGAAATTTCGGTAGACTTTCTGTCTGTTCAAAAGTAATGAGCACTAAGTAACTTTTGAGGATATTTTAAAGATTTATTTCCACTAACTTGGCAAATCAAGCAATTATTCCTTCTACTCCTTGGTGGTCTGGTATAATATGTATACCTTAACTCCCAGAATTTGTGTAAAGCAAGACAATCAAACTAGAGTTTGTCATCAAGATTGCCGTTTTTGTTTGCAATATGGATCAGACAGTCAGTGAACCGGAATGTGGGCATGCCAACTGTTTGGATGATTACTACTCATTTTATCTTCATTAATCGTTGTTATATTCGATTGTATTTGGTTGCAGAATAAATTCATTATGGGGGACATAATAATCAAGGTCTTGTAAAAATGGTGACCAAAAAATGTTTGCTTGATGCTGCTTCCAGGCCAATAGGTGTCAGAGTAAAGTCCAAGGCCATTGTTGTATCCGTCAGCAAAATATACACAAAAAGTTACTTAGTGCACTTCCAAGCAATAAAAGTTCTCATAAAACACTGAAGTAGCTCTACTCACTAGCACTGACTCATTTGTTTATTGTTGGATTTAAAATAATCCACAATAGCAGACAGGTTAACTTGAGCAGAGCTGACCTGTTGCTAAATAAGTGTAAAAGATGATGCATTGCACAGCAGGCCATCTGTAGCACTACAAATAAGGTCGGCTCCCAACCGCAATGCGCACCTGCTTAGCTCTGTGTGGGTGGTGAGAAAGTCACACACCCCAATCGTTCCATTTCTAACAACCAGAGACAGAAGAACCTGGTACGTCCAAGCCATGTGGTTTGTCTAGATGGGTTCCCTGCACTGCGGAGATCCACAGCTGGGGTTCCACACTCTCTCCTTTGCTTTTCCCAGTGGGCTCTCCTTTGCGTCAGAGATGGTGGCATGCTGGTCCATGGGGGTCCATCTCCATAAGGACAGTGACAACTACAGAGGTCGCTCTCAACAGGGGCCTTACACTGAGTCATTGCTAAAGTATAACCTTTGACCAACGACTAGAGTTTCACCCAAACAATAGAAAGGTTACTGCTCAAAGTAATTCCCTCCACTGAGACCTGACCATAACAAATCATGACAGTTTCCTCAAGGAAATAACTCTTCTTTATGAGGCCTGTCTGGACGTAAGACACCGACCCTTAGACTACTGATGGTGCTCATGACGGATGTCAGGAGACACGGGATTTGCGATGACTTGTTCAAGCAACCTATGGTAGTCTAAGTAGTCTGTTTATGTGTTTATTATGTGTTTATTAATTTATCTATGACTGATATATAATAAATCTTATATTGTGTACTATATAATTGTTAGCTCTTTAATGAATTGTTTTAGTCATCTTTTCTAAGTCGCAGTTAGCATCTATTACTCTATTATGCTGGCGCTTGTTTCTCTGACCCATAGTATCTATAGTGTATGTCTTTCAGAGTTTGGAGGTGAATTCTTTACACGTCAAAAACCTATAGGCTAAGTAGGTTTAATATGCAGTTCCAACAAGCTCTAGGCTACACAATAAGACATTTCTTTCACATAGATGATATAATGGTATATATATACAATGATATAATGATATAACAAAAGTCCTATAGAGTTAAAGTACCACTTACCGATTATGCGAGTTAATATAGGGCTTGGGCGTCGTGACGTCATTACTTGGCGTGGCCGCCATGCTGATGGCCTCCTTTACTGGCAGTGTTTACTACTGCGCAGTGTTTAGACATACTCCCTCTCAGCCGTGTGTCTTAATTTGATTAATTAAAAATCTATTTCACCCATGGTAAACCGTTGCTGTATTGTGGGGTGTAATAGCGCAACACATAATCGCCCTTTGAAAAAAAATGGATTAACTTGCCACTGCTTTCCTGCTTGGAGGCGCGACCACGGAGACCAAGTGAGGTATAATATCTGAATATTAATTTATATAGCTTAAGTAAACACTGAAAATAAGGGAAATTTCCTGGGCTACTCATCCAAAAAACCGGAAAATTTCTACATTCATCTTTCTGTTGCTGTCCCTCTGCTGACAGCAAAAATTCGTACCACAAAACTGCTGCATTAACTATGCGAGATTGTGAAGCTATGTCTAACGTGACTTTGCTTACATTGGTGTGAAATCGTGCTCTCACAACAACCACGCTGTTATCTTAAAAAGGCCAATATCACGCTAAGGTTGCTTTCAAGTAACGTTAAGCAAAACGGTGGTTTGAAAATATCTGTTTTGCTGGAAGGGCAACTGTGTAGCAACAGGACAACAGCACAGAGACTGACAGGTCCGATGGAAGGGCTAACGGGATATTTTACAGGAAAATACTACAACGGAAGACAGCGGGAAAAGAGCTCAAATACATGAGAACCCCCGGGAAAAAAACGGGAGGGTTGACAGCTACTAAATAAACTTTTGAAACACATAAGTTAGTTAAAAGTACATGTGAATGGTTGTTAGCACTAACGGTTAGTAAACTAGCAACTAGGCGGAGTGCAGTTTACCTTTGTCCGATTACTGTATACTGTTTGCCGGCTTTATGATCTGCAGTTCCTTAACCCATCCATTTGTGAACTGCACATGAGACTCCAATGACTTGTAGCCTCGGAACTGTTCTGAAGTGTAGGCGCTCACAAAAACAAACAAGGTAGCCGAAGATATCTGTAATGCAAAAGTGCGGCAGCAACTCGTCGTCGGTGCTCCACTCTTTGTTGGGATTTTCATATTGATCCAATCCCCGTTAATAGTGCCTATTTTGTCCACATACCGATCCCTGGCATCCCTACTTAGCGTATCCCTGTAAATCCCACAACCTTTTGCGCGATTTTAACATATTTTTTCTTTCTCCCAACTCTGTTTCTTCTCGTTCGACTTGCTGTATGTTTACATTCACGACGCCATCAACATGGCCGCGACGTCCCAGAATGCAACGCGGCGCCCAAGCCCTATTCTGCCAAAAAAATTTCCCACGCAGATTAATCTACGTTTTCAAGATCATAACACGGATTCGGTGTGTTGACTAAAGGCCCGTTCACACCAAGGACGATAACTATACAGATAACGATATTAGCATCCACACCAGCGAACGATATCTTCTGTTTATTCTAAGCGCACGCTCGTCTGCCGCTTTAAATTCTCGAGCTAGTTATAGCAGGATGGATTTTGATTTGTTGTGATTTTTTTTTCGTTATTGATTTTGATTGGATGTCGTTCTGAAAGTGATTCCAACGATATCTTTTTCTTTGTCTTTATCGTTATAGTTGTGGTGTGGACGCTGCTGTTCTTTAATACTGAAAACGATTTTCAGAACTATATCTTTATCGTTATCTTTATAGTTATCGTCCTTGGTGTGAACGGGCCTTTACACCGTGTCTGGACGCGAGCGGCGCCACAAATACTATAGAACTCGTTATAAAGTGATGCTGTCTACACTGTACCATAGAGTGTATAAAAATAGGGCGCGACACGACAAATCCCCGACAGTAAACTACTGCCGCGTTCTAATTATGACGTGCTGACACAAATTTCAAATGATTTTCAACGGTCGCTTTGTCGCCGTCAGTGTAGACGCACTTTAGCTGGTGCGGCGCGAAACAACAACCGTCACGTCCGGTGTAGACCCGGTGTACGAGAAATATTCTTGGTTTGAAAGTGACTTCTCTAAGCTGTGTTTCATAGATTGCTACACTACTAAAAACAGACAAAGGACCTTTTGGCTACTGAACGATTGAAAACATTTTGACTGCTAATCAGAAGCCATCCTGATTTGAAGCTGTGCATTTAAAGTGGAAGATGATAAAACTGCAGCATGTGCTTATAGTTATCTGTGTAGTTATAGACAGTTATTAGTGTGAACGAGGGGACAAATACTGAGATCAAAATATCATAAAGGAAAGACAAAGAGTAAACAACCACCTAGTAACACCCTAGCATAGCAACCCTCTGAAAAACCACTCCAAAAATATTAGCAATCACATAACAATGCCCTGGCTAGCATCATGGCCACAACTAACATGGACAAGAACCATTTTCTTCTTCAAATAAAGTAAAATCTAGCTAGAATCTAATCGAGAATCATTATTTTACTCAAAGTCTATATGTATGAAAGTTATTACTAATTTCAAGATGGATATACCATTATGAAGCTTCCAGCACTGTCTGAATACATTTTTGAAAAAGCTAGAATATATTGACATCTCACACACACACACTAATTCTCATGAAGGTCATACACCGGATATGCTCAAGAGGGACTCTTCTAATTCAGCACGTGCGCTGACACCGGACAAATAAACACTCACAAGAACATTGCATAATTGGATACACAATATTTCCTGATATGCTGAAGTATGATAGGAGCCACCTGTTCATTTATCTGAAGCAAGAGCTCAGGTGCAGCTCTCATTTGTACAGCTGTGTGTGCTGGAGGCAGGCCAGTGGTCTGAAGCCACGTCAATACACTCATCACACGTGAGTTTTACACTGACCCCTCTGGCAGATTATTCAGTCGTGACCTGTTATGTGAGCACAGAGATGACACAATATGACATTTAAATCCTAAATCAAAATCGTAAAATAACAACGTGTTTGCTAAATGATTGAAAAATAATAGAATTTTAATTCATTTACTATCAATCTGGATTATTTACATTTATTTACAGGTGCACTGTTTAATTCAATACATTTTACACTTAAAGTATGGACGCTGTTTTTTTGACTTTCTAACTCACAATGTGACTTTATATTTTGTAGTATGATTTTATTTCTCATAAATATATTTTTAATAGTAATACCTAAAAATAAAATAATAAACAAAGCCAAATCTTTGTTTTAATGTGTTAAAAGCAACACATGAAATAATTGACTTTATTTTTTGTAGAATGTGGCTTTTTTTTTGTTTTATTGCAAGTTTAATAGGAAAAATAATACTGTAATTGTGAAGTATAAAGTCACATTTATGAGAAATACAGTCAGTTATTTCAGTGTTGCTTTTAATACATTAAAACAAATATAATATTTGGCTTTTTATTTATTATTTTATTTTTAGGTATTATTATTAATAATATTAAGTAAATAATAATAATATTGCACATTGCAAATATAAATATGTAAAGTCACTTCGTAAATTCGAAATTACAAGAAAATAGTCTCAGTTGCAAGATTGTTTGAAAAAAGTTGCAATTACAAGAAATTAAATTTGAAAGATATATAGTAAAATTTACAATTTTAACATATAGAGTCGCAATTACCTTTTTTTAGGTGGAAGCAGGCTTCCATACTAAATAAATGAACAGTAAATAAGTTTAAAATAAAAGCTGATGTATTTTGCTTGGAGCCACACTTCTCATAAATGCCTCAATAACTATGTTATGTTTATATTGCGTATTAAATTTTGATGTGGTATAATGACTTTTGTTTTATCCAGTACATGTTCCATTAGATGAAAGGGGGGTATTTTTACCCACCCAGCTGTTTACTGCATCTAGCTTCTGAAGCGCTGCAGCTGATCATACAAGGTTTATAGCTGGCAAAGGTTCATAACGACATGTGAAATCTGAGATCTGAAAACTTTGGTCATTGTCCTGCTGGAGATCCAGTCTGTAGTCTTCTAACAGCTGAGCTAACACAGACACGGGCCGGCTGCTGCTAGCGCCCTTGAAATGCCTATGGCCTCAATGGGTTCAAAGCCACTATGGGGGATTCTAGGAAGTATTGACGTAAATACTAAAAAGCAATAGGAACGTGTACTGTACTAGTGCGATAATGAGCATTAGGCAGCAGGATAAACTGTATAATTAAGAAAATGATTCTGTAGGCTATACATGCCCCAGCTGCCACTATAATATGTAGACATCTAAAAATATGGATGAGAAGATCGAGATTTTTACTGACGGTAAATTTGATTAATTAAAATAGATTTTATGTTCTTATGTTCCTTCTTCTTTTTCTCAATGATAAATTAGCTGTTATTAAAACATGAGTTCCACCAAAAACTCACCAATAAATCATTTAAATCCCTCCAGTGTGATTTAAAATAATAAAAATAAAACATTAACTTAAAAATGTATTTATAGAATGAATACAACTTTATATATATATATATATATATATATATATATATATACACACACTCTCAGAAATAAAGGTACAAAAGCTGTCACTGGGGTGACATTTTTGTACCTAAAGGGTCCGTATTAGTACTTAAAGTGTACATATAAGAACCTAATAGGTACTGCCCCAGTGACAGCGTTTGTACCTTTATTTCTGAGAGTGTGTGAGTGTGTTTATATCTATATCTATAGATATATATAGATATAAAGTGAAAACAGAATATATATATATATATATATATATATACTGTAGAACTATAAAAAACTATAGAACTATATAAACTATAGAACTAACAAAAACTATAATGGTACATCAGTGATACTCACATTAATATTATTAATCCATGTGGCTGTTCAGTGAGTTTAACATGACATCTTGTGGTAGCACATATCATTTCATCCTTTTAGTGTCCATTCATTGAACATAAAAGCTGTGATTTAGATGTGTTGAGCTAATATGTCAAAATACAAGAATCTGAAATGTGCATAATTTTTTTTTGCAGATGCCACTTGATTGAATATTTTATTTATGCAACGAAATCCACACAGTATGTGGTTTAATTGTTGGGGGAGGGAAGGGGCACTGTATATTTACACCATTATTTATGTCACTCTTCAGCAGCCCATATGCTTTAGGTTACAAGTGAAACTGAGCTCTGGTTGGAAGAGAACTAGAGTCTGGAGGAAACAGTTAACTGCTTCCCTTAGTCTGACACATGGATCCTCTTTCTACTGGTTTGAGAGACAACAGACCTGTGGATGCATCGCAGAGATGTTACGGAATGAATATGAATGCTTCCAATTACAACAGGAAATAATGAAACAATAAGAGCCCTCTACACATCACCGACTGTTACTCATTCATGCGCTCTCTTGTTTAGTGAGCTGTTCTGTTAAGAACATTGTGACCGGGTCAAACAAGACATATATGCCACAGCAAAACTTAACTGGTCATATAAAAGTACGGTGGCAGCACTACGATTCAGTGTATCTTGGTACTTGTATAAGATGGTACATTCTTAAAAAATAAAATTCAGAAACATAAAAATCAATATATGAAAGAATATTCATAGACATCTCAGTAATTCAATTGTCATATTTATTTCAAGATGTGCATGGATTATTTTCCACAATCACTTTTTATCAATAACATGCTAAACCTTTTAGTAATTCCCACCTCTTAAACTGCATTCTTAATTTTTTTTTTTTTTTTTTTTTTTTTTTTACAGCCCTGTCCCTTATTCCTAATGTAATCATTTAAAAAACATTTGGTAAACCGTCTCAGATATTTAGCTGATTCGAGGTAGGGCTGGTATGTTATGCGTCACATTAAAAAATTGATACCTGAGCCACAAAGAAATTACAGAGTAAAAGGCACTGGTGGAAAAAAAGTGCAGTGTCTTAAAAATCTTTGAATATAGCAACACATCCCTTAATAAATAAAGGCGAAAGATGTTCCTTGACTCATTTGATATAGAAACGAAAGACACAACAACAGCCGACTGGGAACATTTAAAAAACTCTAAATAAAAGGCTACAGTGTCTTTTGGAGTGGCTGTTTCTGTTTAAGTCTTTAACCATAGCAAGGCATGAAGCATGATTGGTCTGTATGACCCGTGATTGGTCCACATGATTGCACCACTTACAAACAGTATTGCTTTTGATACGAGTTTTCACATTTGTGAGAATGATGAATCTGGCACATCTTTCACTTATATTAGCGTGTTCTTCTCCAGTAAACAACAGCTACAATGAATGCCATCGCAGAGATGAACGACACCGTACGCCATCTTGGCACGCTACGGAAAATGCCCTCCTGCAACACAAGGCAGAGAAAGCATTAGATACACCCTGCATATGAACACATTCTCAAGACTTTGAATGACATCCACTCTAAACCTGTGGTTCGAAGCATAGTTTCTTATTAGTATGAAATGGTCTTACATACTGAGAAAGCTGCTGACTGAATGAACTGAATGTATACGGGGGTTAAGAGTAAACACTGTCTAAGGAAGTATATACGTGCTCACACATCTTCATTGGATAATACATCACCCTCAATTATTGATAAGTGTCTTGATCGGTGTCAAGGAAGTAAAAAGGCATTGCCTATAATTTATGATTTGCTACAATCCTTCACTTCTCCCTCTACAAGTCTTCTTAAGGAAGAATGGGAGAAAGAATTAGGAGTGTGTGTATATATATATATATATATATATATATATATATATATATATATATAATATATATATATATATATAATATATAAATATAAATATAAATATAAATATAAATATATATATATATATATATATTACACTCCTAATTCTTTCTGTGTGTATACATATACACACACACACACACACACACAGTGCTTGGGGTCATTGTCTTGATGCATGACTCGCTTTCTCTTGAGATTCAGTTCTCGGACAGATGTCCAGGCATTTTCCTTCAGAATTTGCTGGTATAATGCAGAATTTATTGTGACATCAGTGATGTTGAGCCGTCCTGGCCCAGATGCAGCAAAACAGGCCCAAACCATGATACTACCACCAAGTTTCATAGATGAGATAAGGTTCTTATGCTGGAATGCAGTGTTTCTTTCTCCAAACATAACGCTTCTCATTTAAACCAAAAGGTTCTATTTTGGTCTCATCCATCCATAAAAAGTCCTCCAATAACCCTCTGGCTTGTCCAAGTGATCTTTATCAAACTGCAGACGGGCAGCGATGTTCTTTTTGAAGAGCAGTGGTTTTCTCCGTGCAACTCTGCCGTGCACTGCATGGATGTTCAGTGTTCTTCTAATGATGGACTCATGAATATTAACATTAGCCAATGTGAGAAAGGCCTTCAGTTGCTTAGAAGTTACCATGGGATCCTTTGCAAACTCGTGGACTATTACACAACTTGCTTTTGAAGTGATCTTTGTTGGTGGACCACTCCAGGGGAGGGTAATTTCTGTGGATTTGTGGCGTCCAAACTCTTTAGAGATGACTTTGTAAACATTTCCAACATGATGAGCAACAACAACTCTTTTTCTGAGGTCCACAGAGATCTCCTTTTTTTCGTGCCATGATTCACTTGCAAAAACATGATCAGACTTCGATAGATCCCTGTTCTATAAATAAAACAGGCCACACACAGACACCTGATAATCATCCCATTGATTGAAAACACCTCTGAACAGATGGACTCTAACTTCAGCTTCAAATTAACTGCCAGTCCTCGAGATTCACATACTTTTGCCACTCAAAGATATGTAATATTAGAAGAAGAAATAAGTGACAAAGTATATATTTTCATATCATTTGTTTGATTGGATTCTCATGGTCTACTTTGAGGGCTTTAAAAGAAATACACAAAATTCTAAAGCACTGGTTACAAACTCAACTCGTGAAGGGCCACAGCTCTGCACAGTTTATCTCCAAGTCTAATCAAACACACCTGATCCAGGTAATCAAGGTCTTCAGTATTACTAGAAACTTCCAAGCAGGTATGATTTGGAGCTAAACAAAAGCTGTGGCCCTCCAGAAATTGACCACTGTTCTAAAGGGTTCCCAAACTTTCAAGCAGCACTGTATATTATAGTAAACATAGTTTGGAGTTATTCATTCAAAATATGTGGATATAACGAAGATTATGAAACCTGTAAGGTTTTGTTAAATTTATAACACTTTGGTGTAGTGACGAGCCTAATTAATGTGGATAGGCATCACTGCCACAAGTAAAACACGCATATAAATCTTCTGGCTATACAAATTCAAACAATGTCAATAATTTAGTAAATTACATTTATTGAACCATAGATGAAGTGGCATGAACCCATACTTGGAATTTGTGCTCTGCATTTAACTCATCCAAGTGAACACACACACACACCCGGAACAGCGAGCAGCCATTTTTGCTGTGGCATCCAGGGAGATTAGATGCAAACAAACAACCTTTCGGTTACAAGTCCATCTCTCTATCCATTAGGCCACAACTGCCAAATTGTTAGACATGACTGGTGGCACATTCCCCTGCAGTACAACGCTGTAAACAGCAGGTGCCTGATCTTTCTCAAATCCCCAAAAACGAGGGTCAAACATACAAGCATCCCTTCTCCTCCCTGGCTGGGTTTGCATTCTTCAGGCTCATGCTGCGTAGCACACTGTAAATACTGTCACATGTTCACTGTATTCCAGTTCTCAGGGCCACAGTATGCTCCAATGACGCCTGAGTGTTTGAAGTCTAAACCCAGCACCCCACATTCTGCTTCCTTTATGATCATATGTGTGCTATTAAACTTGAGTGGCCCCAGGAACTGCTGGAGCTCTGCAGCACACATGCAAACCACGTCTTACTGAAGTATGACAACATCATTTCTTACATGAGATGTGAAAAGCAAAAATTGGCATTCTTGATATGCAATTTATAAAGACAGATTAGATCATAAGAGAAGGTATCTAGCTGCGTGCCACACTGGGTCAGTGGGTTTGTGTGCCTGGATGTTCCTAGACGGGATGTGTCTGGGTTTGTGCTTATGAACTTCCTGGCTCGAGTGGGTGCGTCTCTGTGTGTGTGGTGGCTCATGTCTGGCTCGACCTGTGTGGCTCCACATGGGTGGCCAGACAGCACACACAAAAACAGCTACTTACCCATCCTCCGTGCTGTCTGATCCAGGCAGAAATGTTTTCCCTGATAAACTGTAAAAACCAGCAAATGATCATCCTGATAATGTCAAAGTGGTTCTGAGTCAGAGCCTAAAGAAATGAAAGGAAATCATGTTTTAATACACCGACATTATCCAAAAGACAACGCATCGCTTAATAAATTTGAATTATCAAAAAAAACATAATGACATTATTCATGCAATACCACTTTGGCACTTTGATTGAAAAACAAATGGTGAGGCAATATTTTCACATTTTCCATTAAAATAATTGAAGATACAGAAATGAATACTCAAATTCTGTTTAAAATAAAAGGTGAAGTGAGAGTTTTACCAGGTAAATGAGCCTATATGAGAGGTGAAACAGAGCCACCACACGTCCCCAGTTAATGCCGTCCTCAAAGATGCTCCTGGCCACAGTCATGAAGACGTCCTGAGCACAGTTTGCTTGCACAGTGCTGATGAGACTGTGAGGGGAAAAGTAGTAAGTTATGGGCTTCCCAAACTATTCAACCATACAGTACATCTTGTGTAAAATGCCAACCATAAAGACCAGTTTTTCCAATTCCAAATGATCAACTGCTAATCATTTGCTAACATCTAGTTGTGACAAAGTTAGTTATATTGTTCTATATTGTGTACTCTTCATACTTCGTTGTTGTTTAGCAATATTACTGAGGAGTCAGGTTTTGACATTTCATACTGTAGTTTTGTAAACCCTGTCTTAATGTTCCCTTTAATAACAGCTTTGTCCAGATCCAGTATTCTGACAATACATCTAAAATACATCTAAAATACATCCTCTCTGCACACCAGTTAATGGGTTCAGTGCATCACTGTTCAACTTTTTCCTCCCACTGAAACTAAACCCAGCCTGGAAATTTCTATGCACATAATTAATGAGTTAAAGGGATACTCCACCCCAAAATAAAAATTGTGTCATTAATCACTTACCCCCATGTCGTCCCAAACCCATAAAAGTTTCGTTCGTTTCGTAAATTGTGTTCCAAAGACGAACTGAGCTTTTGCAGGTTTGGAACGACATGGGGGTAAGTGAATAATGACAACATTTTCATTTTGGGGTGGAGTATCCCTTTAAGGACAAAGGGAGTTTATTATTGGTTGTGTTTTGCTAGACAACCCAAAGCACAGCACTGTTTTACACTGCATTACTTTGGTACTGTACTGTGGGTTGACCTTGTGAAACTGGTGCTAAACCTGGTCTGAAGCAGGGCTACCTAACCCAGGGTTAATACTGCTCTTGACCTAGGGTTTAAAAATATGATAACCCATGATTAAATCCAGTGCAAAAAAGCCCTTATGATGAAATTCATAAAAGTTTGGTGTGTGAGATGGCTTCTATCACTTTTATGACTAGCCTAAAAACATTCATAGATTTCTGCCATTTTAAGGCCCAGTCGTTCAGTCCTTTGTTCCTCATGAAAAGTTTCACTCCTAAAGGGGAAAAAAAGCCCACTTTTGAAAAATAAAGATATGGAGACACTTAATACAAGCTATTTCCCTTTTTTTCTAGATAAAATGACCAGTCGAAAACTACTTCCTTTATCTTTGTAACCTCCTTTTACCCAACGCTTTCTTTCTTAGAAAGACTTAATCCTGGTTGGCTACAATACCATCTGAAGGATATTGTGACCAAAAAAATTTAAAAGATTGGATGACCAATAATTTTCTCTTATTGAATTCGGATAAAACAAAGATATTACTTATTGGACCAAAAAACAGTACACAGAATCTCTTGGATTACAGTTTGCAACTAGACAGATGTACTGTTACTTCCTCTACAGTCAAAAATTTGAGTGTTATATTGGACAACAACTTGTCTTTTGAAAATCATATTTCCAATGTTACAAAAACAGCATTCTTCCATCTTAAGCCCTATTCGCACGGGATTAGTATTAACCTGGGGACCTTGTGTGATTTTGAAATTACCACCCCATATCTGAATTTCGTGTGGTGCATTCACACGGGATAAGCGAAGCCTGTGATTTTACTCGAATTTACTGACTTATCTCCCGGATACCCGGATGTCAAAGCTTTGAGAGTCCAATTCTACTGTCCGGTTCGATGGATTAAAAAAAAAGAAACTAATATAGTTTCGTGCCCGGTGTCATTTACATTTCACCAGGTTAAAATAATATCTCAAGCTTTATGCTTGATTTATTTGTAACACATTAACCTCAAAACATTTTCAGCTTTCTCTTTCTGCAAATTGTATGGTGTAGCGATATGACAGCCCCTAAAATACTATTAAACACTACAACGCAGCTCCTTTCTTTACGAAAGATGGATAAAAAGGCGCACAAGAAACAAAAACCTCGAAAAATGATATACGTTTTTAATCAAAATACTCACATTAATCAAGGATTTATTGACTTTTAATGCACCTTATTTCGAAATGTACAGAAATACGTGCTTTCATATGTCCGATAGTTATGATTTTATTGTTATGATTTTTATCGTTATGATTTCATTTATTCACCATACTATTTATTATTAATGTCTCATTTCAGTTTTAGCTTGGCTCTTGTTGTGTATTTATTCCAGTTTATATGAAAAGGTTCATGTAACGTGGATTAAAATTCATATACAGAATAAATCCTTTTCACTGAACGCGTTAAAAACAAGTTTGAAAAGTTGTGGGAAGCGCGTTGGTGGTGACGCTGAAAGCGGGCAACCGTGGTGCTGTAGTTCATTTATAGCCTAAGTTTAGCTTTTAAGTTCTGGTGCTTTTATTTAGGCTTCAAAATTCAAAGTTATATTATTTTGTGAAGATTTTCTTGGTGGACAAAAAGTGTAAGTTTCATGAACTATGGTTGAACACAGAGCTTATTTTTTGTGATAATCCAAAAGCCTATGGAAAAATCCTATAGCTGATCCGCCTACAAAATGACGTCATAGTTCCACCATTCTATTACCAAGCTACGAAACATGTTACCTGTTTCTGATGCAGAAAAGCTAGCTCATGCGTTCATGATCTCTAGACTGGACTATTGTAATGCACTGCTACTGTAGGTGGCTGTCCTGCATCCTCAAACTAGCTACAGGTAGTCCAAAATGCAACGGCTAGAGCCCTTACCAAGTCAAGAAAATATGATCATATTACCCCAATTTTACAGACTCTGCAATGGCAACCTATTAAAGCGATAGTTCAACCAAAAATGTAAATTTGATGTTTATATGCTTAGAAGAAGATGATGCAGCCTGCGCATTCACAAGCGTTCTAACAGTTCAGAAATTGCGTGAATCAGAGGTAAAAAAACTATATAAATACTGTTCAGTTTCTTGCACAGACTGATCGTTTTGTGTCTTTACACATCAATGTATTGTCACGAGCCGCAGGGTTTAATTTGGATTTTTTTTTTCTGTGCATGTTTTTTTTCCTCTCATAGATTCTGTTAACATTGACAAGCTGAAGTTAAAAAGTCATAATTTGTGTTCTACTAAAGAAACAAAGTCACCTAAATCTTGGATGTCCTGGGGGTAAGCAGATAAACATCAAATTTACATTTTTGGGTGAACTATCCCTTTAAGTTCCGTATCAGTTACAAAATATTATTACTTACTGAACCTATAAGGCCCTTAATGGCTTAGCTCCTGCGTACCTAACTAGTCTTCTACCACACTACAATCCATCACGATCCCTAAGATCTCAAAGCTCTGGACTTTGGTAGTACCTAGGATAGCAAAGTCCACTAAAGGAAGTAGAGCTTTTTCGCATTTGGCTCCCAAACTCTGAAATAGCCTTCCTGATAACGTTCAGGGATCAGACACACTCTCTCTGTTTAAATCTAGATTAAAAACACATCTCTTTGTCCAAGCATTCAAATAATGCATCTCATAATCTTTTGTACTGCAGTTATATCTGATCAAATGCGCATTATTATTACTTAGCTTGGATTGAACAAATCATTTTTGCTTTTGTTGGAACAGCAGCTACACTAATTATGTCTCTGTTTGTTTCTCCATTTCTGCCACGGGACTAGGATTTATACAAGCTTCAGCCTGAATCCAGAACACCTGAGAAAAGATGATGCCAACCCCTCAGAGGACCTCAGATGATGCCAATCCTGAAACAACATAAACTACCAAATTTTGGTACAAATTTGATTGCAAAATTCCAAAAGCTTCATTGCTGTTAATAGTGTTCATTGTCTGTTTGATTACGTCATTAACTGAATTGTACTGTACATTTCTGCCATATGTACATCAATTTGACATAGTCACCACTGATAAGCTACTACTAAATATATTGTAGAAACTTAATTTTCAGTAAAGCTGCTTTGCAACGATTTGTATCATGAAAAGTGCTATAACACATTATATTTCCCAAAAGCATCGTTAGCTGGTTTCAATGGGTCTTGTCTATGATGCTTTTGGGAAACGCAGCCCTGATCTGAGAAAGTGATTATTTTTATTGGAGTTTAAAAAAAAAAAAAAAAAAACACTGGGTGGATTTTTATCATTATAGGGTGGTTGTGTACACACACTGCCAAGACACATCTATGTTCAAACAACATGTAAAAGTTAATTTTGCATCTGTTGACTCCTTTAAATGTGAAACATACTAAAATGACTGAATGCATCTTTAAATAAAATCTGACGTAAACTATTGGCATTGTAATACATTATATCTTATCTTAAATAATTATAACCAAATTTAAAATGCATATTGTAACAATTAATTTATAAGTGTTATAATGCATTAACTGTGGTTACAATTATTCACAAGATTGTATAATGCATTATGTGCATTAAAACTACTTTTATAATGCATTATACATAAAGGCTTTAAGTAAAGTATTAGCAAAATATTATAGCTTTTACGAGGGGTTTAGTTTAGATTAGATGCTTTAGTTGTCCTTTCTCATCACAAAACCTCACATTCATAAAAAGACAAGTTTAAATAATATGAAAAACATACTGTTGAAGTTCAGCATTCTTGTTAAGCTCATCGGCTATCTTCAAAAGCTGATCTACAACGTCTTTGATTTGAGGATCTTCTGCATCCTGAGGTCTGCCTCCTAGATCCTCATGGCTCACATGTATGGATGGATCCTCTACAGTAATGCGTTCAATAATATACTTCAAGTGAAATCAAAGCACAGTAACAGTGGAGAAATGCATTAATTTACACAAATTCAAACACATAGCCAATATAAAATTGACGATTTCATGAATTTACCGTCTTAGTAAAACGGCACTCCGTTCGATGATCACATCATCCATGACATCTGAAAATAAGTGGGAAAAAGTATTGTGTTAATGTGATTGATTCTTTATAACACAAGTATTTTAAAAGGATACAAGGTCAAGGTACAGGAAGCAGTCTTTGTATTCCTAGGTGTGATAATGGGGTGAGAGGGTATTGTTGATGTGGTAAACACTGACCTCTATTGGGAACAACTTCCTCTTTTGATACTGGCTGGTTTATGACAGGTCAGGTCATGACATGGGTTTACAAGAAAGCTTGTGGTGTAGCCAAAGTACCCTACTGCCAAATTCTCACTTCTGTCTTTCAGTATTATTGTCAACACCTTGGTTAAAGGTTGTTTGTTTAATCTTACTTCATTTAGGAAAAATTGCTTTAACTTGTGTACTTTTGTTGTTTTGATATCTTATTGACCTTTTTGCTGTGTGGTGTTATTTTTTTATTGTTGTTGTTAAAAAGTGTTTTATTGTTGTTTTTTTGTTGTGGGTGTTTTGTTTGTAAAGGAATTCGTTTGGAGCGATTCTTTTGACTAAACTTTGAAAAATGCGTCCTGTCCTGTCTTCAGTTCAAAGCTGACTATAGGACAGAGCCAATAGCATTCGAGCATGGGGTGTGAAAGATAATTTGATTGGTTGGGTCGAGTTAACAGTTTTCTGACAAATCTGGGTAAAATGCTAACGGGGACGAGGTCTTTCTAGAGTCAAACCATCTCTGACATTTGAGACAAATGGACTCCTAATTTCCTCTATTCGTTGTTAGTACAACAAAATGTTCTATAAATTACACTTTTTTTGGTGATCTGCCTCATTGTGCACATCAATGTCGAAATAAATGAAATAAACAAGGCGGACTTTACTGTTCATAGAAGCCGAAAGGCCAGGTTGAGTTATAAGAGGCATCAACATTTTATATATGACAACCATTTGACAACAGAAATGTTAAACGACCGACAATAATGCGTGTGTGTGTGTGTGTCTGTATGTATGTATATATATATATGTATATATATATATATATATATATATATATAAGAAAAGAGACTGAAACCGATACTCGCTTTTCGCCATCTACTGGCAGAATGGTGTAGTAAGGTAACTAAACAAGTTAAAAGTAGAGACTGAAAACATTCTCAAATGTTTTGTCTCAAACTCCCCATCGCTACTTCTGACGCGCCCTGTTACGTACTTGTTTTTTTGCGCCCCCGACATACGTCAGTCAGACTCTTTATGACATCACAGGAAATTCCATAATAACTTAAACGAAAATGATTAGAAGGCTAAATACGAAACACAATGAGCCTATTTAACTGAAAATCAGCACACATCATCATCGTAATATCGGTCACTGCAGTGTTTAGTGTTTATGAAGACGTTTAGAAGAAAGAGTGACGTTACAGTCGAAGAACAGAGTGCAGTGAAGGCTAACGTTAGTTCACTGAAGTCAGTTCGATTAAAAAGTTGTGCCTCCTCTTACCTTCACCGCCCGCAGCCCCCTTCACCTCGGTTTCGTCTGTCCGCTCTCCATCGTTAGAATCTGCCATGGTCTTATTCAGTACAAACACCGTCGGCCCAAGTGATAGCTTCCTAATTAACGTTAGCCGGACCAGCCCAGCAGTTTCTGAATCCGCTAAATTCACAGTCTCCGACAAAATACAACATAATCTAGTCAAGTTATCGACGCTTGCGGCTATATGTCTTCCCCGGGAGCACCATTAAAATGATAAAAGCATGATATGCAAGTGAAAAAGTTGTCGATAGGCTTCAAGAGGCGTTCCGCCGATCCATAGGGAACGCTTGGAAATAACGCGGAAATGGAGGCGGCGACAGCTTATTTCCAGCGGCATTAACATGCAACTGCAGATTCGCTGTGCCAAGAAACAGCCACAAGCATGCCACTTTACCTTATATTAATTGTTTTACAAACCACTCAGATATTGTTATGCATTTTATCTATTCATTGAAGTTGCATTTCCAGGGTTTAGTAAATATTTAGCAATGAAACCCACAGAAAATAAAGATGAAACAATGAGATTAATTTGGCCACAATAGAAAAGATAGATCAAATATGTCTTGAACAAAAATCTATATACAGATACAATTATACAAGGGAATGTGAAAGGAGCAGTAGGCTATGTTAAAAAAAAAAAAAAAAAAAAGGTTAAAAATGCATAGGTTTTTTTATTTATTTAATGTATGTATTAATTAGTTTTAAGTTAATATTTATTCCGAGCTTTTGAGAAATAACTAAATATTTTATTTATTCGGTTTTATGTAGTGGCTTGAAGGAAATAAATGCTTTAGTATAATATTAGCCATTCCTAAATCAATTAGACATACTATTTTTTCCTATCAATGTTTTGACCAAGAGGGTTTTTCTTCTGAAACGCAGTGATTGTTTTTAGTGTGCGATCTATTATTAGAGTTTATTGACGGTAACGTACATTATTTCGCCACTAGATGTCGCTATCACACAGAGAGCCATAATAAAGACATTAGTTCTGTTGACTGAGTCTTGCAAACATCATCATCACTTTCCTAAAACATGGCATTTAACTAAGCAGGGGGAGGATAGAGGAGACTGGTTTTATGTAATAAGCATAATTTGGAAAATTGCAGGTACCTGCACTCTTAACAATGAAGGTGCTGCACGATGCCATAGAAGAACCTTCACATTTCACGAAATGTTCTTTGTGGCGAAAGAAGGTTCTTCAGATTATAAAAAGGTAAGAAAGAGATGGTTCTTTAAAGAACCTTTGACTGAATGCTTCTTTGTGGAACCAAAAATGTTTTTTCTATGGCATTGCTTATTTTTAAGAGGTGCCGCTCATTTTTTGGGCCCCCTGAACAGCATGTTGACTAGAGCCCCCTCAGTAGAAATCACAATTCCTGGGTGGGAGAAAGTAAGACAGTAGCTGCAAATCAAATCCATCAAAAAAAAAAAAAAACAGACACCTGCTCCCACTTTGGCATAGTTTAACGACAGTTGATGATCACCTCACCCTCAAAAGCACCAGCACTTTCTTAATAACCTGCCAGGTTCTTTTTGAATAAAACCAACCCAGCCTACATAGATTCATTGAGCAGCAGGAAAGCTTAGGCTAACCAGTGTACTCAGCTTAGAGTAGAGGCCTGGATAGGTGTGTCTAACTGCTAGTTTACCATCACAAAAGAAAAATGATACTGCAGGAAAAGAATCTAGTTTACCCTCAGCTTGTACGTGTTCTTTCTCGGTGTATATACAAATACATCATCTTTGATTTAGTCAGATCACATGCAAATTATATATCTTATGGTCAGCCTTTGTTTTTATTTGAAACATTTAATGTGTGTCCTTATTCTAGCCCTGTTTAGTTATATGGCAGTTATGTAAAATATAAGTTACCTCTGCAGACACTGCAGTGACCTGTAAGTGTCAGATGTCTACGTTTGCTTTTTCTAAGATGAATGTTATTGAAAGTAGTGATATCACAGAGTATTTTTTGAACAGCATGTGTAAAAAACAAAAACTTTTAGGACTCCCAGAGCTGAAAAGCGACCTCACTGGGCTGGCTTGGTCTAACAGGTTTAACAAATCAAAAAGATGATTCTTTTAAATTGCATTCTAAAATTTTTACTGTGTTATCATATTTAATTGATCATGTTTGTGGTGTGATGGTTAGAGAGTCGGACTCCCAATCGAAGGGTTGTGAGTTCGAGTCTCGGGCCGGCAGGAATTGTGGGTGGGGGGAGTGCATGTACAGTTCTCTCTCCACCTTCAATACCACGACTTAGGTGCCCTTGAGCAAGGCATCGAACCCCCAACTGCTCCCCGGGCGCCGCAGCATAAAATGGCTGCCCACTGCTCCGGGTGTGTGTTCACAGTGTGTGTGTGTGTTCACTGCTCTGTGTGTGTGCACTTCGGATGGGTTAAATGCAGAGCCTAATTCTGAGTATGGGTCACCATACTTGGCTGAATGTCACGTCACTATACCATGTGGGTGAAAAGCAACCCCAATATGTAGCCTATAGTATTAATAATAATAATAATAATAATAATAATTAAGACCATTTGACTTGCAAAAATTGTTTACATATTTTTCACATGCTCAATTAATCACTATTATTTTCTAGACTTGTAACCTACTTGGTTTCTAATTTTAAAACCACATTTTGGCCTGTTTAAATTTTAAAAAGTAATTAAGAAACGTAAACATCTTTTAAAATTATTATTTATTGTCTGTGAAAAAAAAATTATACAGGATAAAAACTTAAAAAGAAAAAAGAAATGATTAATTGAAAATGACTGCAGTAAGATCTTTTATGGCCATTATTGTTTTTTTTTTTTTTTTTTTTTTTTTTTTCTGTGACCCCACTAAGAGAAAAACATCCTCCCCAGCACACACAGGATGTACAGGCTCTCCCTCCAAAAATTCCAAACTTATAGTCCCACGGCGGCCGGTCGTCAGCATTATCATAACCATAACTGTAACCATCACACACACACTTACACACTGCCTTGAGCCAAATGATGCTTCTGACCATCACAGTCCTTGAGATTTGTGGGAGGGGAAGCTGTGGACAGTTAATGGGAAGGATGTTTCTCTTGTGTTCTTGGTGTAGACCCTTCATCTTCAAATGATCTGCAGTCTCCAAATGACCCCCCATTTTACTTTACTTAACTGAGCCTGTGAGAAAATATTCAGAGCGTCCTAAGAACAACTAGGCTGCGTGACAAGCCTTCACGTTGACTGTGTTTGAGATGGATTGCAAGCTGATCCGCCAGCATGTTTCAGTTTAAAGCTGAAAATTGTGACAGGAAGTATGTGGGATAAGAGGAAGTGGTCAGTGTATGGGAACTTGTTAATGGAACTGTTTCAGATTGGGGCGAGGACAGTAATGGATATATTTCCCATGGAGAGTGCATTACCACTATCACAGTGTTTATCGTTCATACTTAATTGGTGGACATCAATTTTTTGAGAGCTCATTCTCAGCACACAACATCAGAGTGTAATGATCAAATGATTTTATACCTTTTACTTAAATATCAACATTTTTGTTTTCCTTTCTTAAAGGAATTTTTGCAAAAATGTACTGCATTTGTGGCACTGGACCTGGATAAGCAGTGTGTCAGTGAGAAATATCAGTTTATATTTCCAAACATTCATTTTGCCATTAATTGAAATAATCCAGTGAGATTTTCATTTGTGCAAGGAGTCTGACAACAGCCAGAGATCTGATCTCATCATCATAATCCAGTCTGCCTTTGCATTTAAAGCAGCTTTTTTTGCACTATAGGTGCACTTGTGCAGAGTTTTTAGGTAGCTTTGCAGGAAGGTCTCCTGAAGCATCTTGGAGACGTTGCCACAGTGCCATCCAGGTTTTAAAAAGTGTCATAAAATTATTATTATACAAGTATTCTCTCTGGAAAACTTCATTCTGATTGGTCAATCACAGCATTCAAGGGTTGAATATCTGCAATAAATTTGAGTTTAATGCCACTAGTTCTTTGCTACGTCTAGGCCTATAGGTGGAATTGTTTTGCAGGGCATGCATGATTAAACAATGAGTCTGTGTGACCAAGCCCAACTGTGTGATCAAACTCACTTCCCTAAAGTGGGGCCATTACTAGGCAAATATTACTTCCTTTCATTTGTCACTGGAGAAGTAGAAACAAGATGTTTTTATGTGCGCATGTCCACACTCATGGTCATTGTTCGCATAGCTAAGACACATAATGTAATGTTCAATTAAAACATTTTATCTCCATCAGCAGACTTTCTGCTCATACCATAAAGAAATGTTTTCAGTTTTTTTCCATTACTTTTCTGGTGAATAAGACTCATGATGTTTGCCCAGTGGAGTATAATTTATGTGAAAAAGATCCCATATCCAGTTTGTTGTATATATTAATTTATATTATGGCACAACATAGTGAAGACGGAATGGGTTGTTTTGGTGGCTTTCTTAAAACGTGTCCCATAACACTCACGTCTTAGGTCAGTGGGCGGAGAGTAGGCCGATTTTGTGGCTGTTCAAACACATTCAAACACATGAGCATCTACACTGAAAGCAATCCCGTGAATGTGTTTCTTATTTACAACCTCTGGAAGTGGTTGAAAGCTTTTAGACCCTTTTTATGCCTGTGTTTAGCATCATGCAATTAATTCCAGTTGTAAGCAGAGCCATAGAGCCGCGGGGGTGGGCTGTTTTGACTGGGGACAGTAAAAAAGCAATCACTTAGAGCACCCTAGCATTGTGGATGCAAGTTTTAAATGGGCAAGTTGTCACTCAAAATTACAATTTTGGTTAAAAATGAGCACAAAAGATATATTTAGTTTGTCCAGTTATTCTGGGGCTCACTTATGGAAGCTAAGCCCAGTCTCTGTGTTGAGTGACAGGGCGGAAATATAACATGAGGTTAGAATTGGTCGAGGGGTATGTCAGCACAACCACAGAGGGCCCTGGGTTCGAAGGTCAGGACAAAGTTTCTGACAAACGGGAAATCGTGTTGGAGCTTAACGACCCTTTTTGCTGCTGAATTCCCAATGGAAAGGGTTTTTTTTCCTAAAACATACTTCAGCCATCAGCTTCCTGGCTTTATCTAATACTGCATCCTGCAGCAGAGAGTCTGAACACAAATGTTTGTCATTTACTGTGAGAACAGGATTAGACGCCAGACTTTTTTAAATATAGTATCAACTTGAGGACGTAAAAACAAAATCATGTTTTTCCTTGGCTTGGTCATAGTGCAAGATCAAGGTTTGCATACTGAGAGATCACAGTAGGCTGCATCAGGCTGTCATTTATTTGATAGTGACCAAGACAAATAAACTTTTTGCATTTTAAAATGGCCACTGTTTACCTGGACTGAAATTGACTTTTTGCTGTAAAAAAAAAAAAAAAACAGAAATGACATATACCATTTACACGTTTTAAGCTTTTTCATCGTTTACTCTCACCATTTAAAAAATTCTAGCATAACATTTCCTAGGGAATTGAATGGAACTTGTACACTTGTAGATTCCAAATCTCAGTTGGCACACTGTATTTTGTTATGGAGACATAAATGTAAACTGATGGCTTCATTTGACGTCAGACCTAGACAGGCGGCGACAAATTTTGAAGTCTTGAACATTTAAGAGCTATGGAGTAAGGGGAAATGTCAGTCCATAATCACTGCATGCTTTTGTTGTAGTTTTGCTCCTTTTGTGTTTCACATCAGAAAGAAAGTCAAATAGGTTTGGAACGACTTGAGGTTGACTGTATAAAGCTCAGGTTCACTGAATGAGCAACGTCTTACTTCACAACAAGGCACAAAGTCACTCTCTGAAACCTTCAACCTCTCTGGAAGAGTGAACTACCAAAACGCCACCTAAACTGCTGAAACTATAACATCTACCAAGAAGCAAATGAAGACGCACCTCTCTCTACAGTACGTTTAGCCACGACACACCCTTAAAACCAATGCACCTCTTCTATAGACTGATGCCTAATTTAGCTGTCTAATAAAACTTGACATTGTATATTTATCCATTTTCTGTGGCAGTCCAACCTCCACCTCATTTACACAGATACAGTGTATCTTTTTGTATGTTGAGTTGAGGAAGTTTTAAACAGACATGGAAAGTCGGAAAAGGTACACTGACACAGAGAGACTGACCGCTTTGGGATAACGCAACCAGCAGGTAAAAATGTAATCTCATACACTTAAGACTAACAATTGTGTGTGTGTGTGTTGCATACAAAATAATTAAGCATGGCTGCACCAAATATATGGATATGTATTGCATTACAAACAAATACCACACCAAATGGTATTTATTATAAAGATTTAATAGCAACAAGATACTTTTCAAGCAAAATATTTCATATTCACAAATAGTTTGTTAGTAGTAGATTTAAACTACTAAAGGATTTATATCCTCAAAAAAAATAGGAGAAAAAGTACTTGGAAACCTGTCAAACTGGGTCCTATAGTTAATCTGCTAGGAACTTGAGGTGAAACTGGCTTCATTGACTAAAAAATGTGCCATGGATCAGTCTGGCTGAAAGTCGATTGCAAATATGACTCAGACAAATGCTGAAGTTATGCAGTTATGATATAACTTTCATTACGTGCACATGAATAAGCAAAGCCAAGTCTGAATTCCCTCAAAAACTGAATTCTCAACACCACCCAGTGGTGCTGTAATTTTTAGTAATAGTGAGTATAGAAAGCCTACATATTATATTTGTGACCCCTGGACCACACAACAAACCAGTCATAAGGGTTTTTGAAAACTGCAAATTTATGAATAACATCTGAAAGCTGAATAAGATATACATTCTTTCCATTTGACGTATGGTTGTTAGGGTACAGTTACAATATTTGGCTGCTCGATCGCTCACAACTATTTGAAAATTTGGAATCAAAATATGTGAGACAAATCCGCCTCTAAATTTGTCCAAAGTGGGGGAAGTTCACCTTAGCTTAAATGCATATTACTACAATCAAAATTTATGTTTTGATACATTTTACCAGTAGTAAAGCGGCTGTACAAAATAATCGGGTCATGGAATTTGATCTATTACTTAATATCCCAAATGACTCGTTGTCTTGGGCATCAAAAGAAACGAATCATTTATCATTCTGACCCATACAATATTGCTGGCTATTGCTACTAAATATACCCCATCAGCGACTTCTATGACTGTTTTTGTGGCTCCAGGGTTACATTTTTGATATTTTATTTAACTAGAAAACTGGAAAACCTGTATACAAGCTTCATGTGTCTTCTCCCCTCTGCATCGACTAGTTAATAAGCTGTTTTTTTTTAGCAAGAAAGTCAGATTTTAAAAACACTTCTCCATTAAGCTGTGGTGACTTTTTTTACTGTGAAATAGTGCTAGAGTGTTGATATGCTCAAACATAAGAATATACTTTTAGCCGGTGTTAGTAATATGTAAAGGATGTTGTTAACTGAACTGAAACAACTTGAGAGCCATAAAAACATTTTTTTTTTTTTAAATGTAAGTACACGTGACTTTTGAGGTTTGTAGGTTTGTACATGGCTTAGTCCGCATTGTATTGCAGATGCATTCCTGTCATACAATATGAACCATAACAGCCTGATGTATCAAATATTATACTCCATAAAAATAAAAAACATGCCAACTTTGTATTTAAAATTTGTTTTGTCTCCAGGCTCAGTAAACTCTTTAAATACTACATATTGTAAAATCAGCAAATTGTTAACCTGAAGACTACTCTTAGTAGTTTTTTTTATGCAAATTAATATTGTATAACTCCATGTAAATAAATCATGTAAGTTGCACAAAAGTGATGTCCCTCTTTTTTTCAGTTCACTTATCTACTGTTACAGAAACAACTTTCTGGCTAATTTCTTTTATTTTGCTTCCCCTACTGTTTCTTCCAGTGTTTATTTCTGAGAAAAAGTCCCAAATCAATTGTTTGCAGGTGCCAGCTTTGCTTGATATTTTGTTATCTAGTGACAATTACATTCATAGATTTGAGTGTGGCTGTCAGCGTCCAAGTACAAGGTTGGGGCCATCTCGTGTAGCTGTTTTTGATGATTGATTGAGATCTCCAGGACTCTACGAACATGAGAGACTGTCACGCAAAATACTGTGGAAGACGTAGTATGGGTCCTGGGTAGAGAGATAGAGAGGAGGAGGAAGGATACTACGGGTAGTGGCCCAAATTTAAGTAGTTACACTAAACCATTACTACACTAACGGGGTTTATTTCTTGAGTTAGGGAGTTAGGCATCATAATGGCAATTCTTTTATGTCACCTTAAACCGGTCCTCTTTAATTTAGGTCAGCTTCACACGGAGGGCAACGATGAGCATCGGGGGGGGGGGTGGGGGGGGGTTGTTTGTCTACAAAAACTAGTTACAATAAGAGGAAGCCAGTTTTTTCTTCCCCACCATGGTCCTAACGTTCAATCTCCGCATACTAGAAGAGAATTAGTGGCTAGCAAAGACAAGACACATAAGAAAATAAAGAACAAAATACCACCACCTGCACCAGGCAGGTTAGTAACAAACCATCTCTACCTGAATCACTACTGAGGTATGCATTTTAATAATGCAAAATGAACGCATTGTAGTAGGCTTAAATTGTATTCAAATGTTTAAAGAATTTGAAGACAACAAAGAATAAAAGAAATTATATTTGTTTGTAGACTCGTCAGGAAGCCAACATTCACTGTAGTATACCATCCACAAGAACGGTTTATCTGTTAACTCAGTGGTGCAGTCGCCTTCACTGTCACGTGGTGCACAAACAAACATGTGAGGAGTCCTAGATGTCGTGAGAGAAACGCCTACTCCCAGTCTCATCAATGTGTCATAGGATGGGACACTAAACCTCAGATAAGCGCGGGGCCATTCCTGAAAACCAATCTACTGCGGGTTTGGAATGGCCCACAATCTGCCAATAAACAAACCCCCGGCGAAGAACACAAAACAAGCAATGAAAGATGACAGCCCTGCCACAGGTTAACAAAAGGGGATGGATCCGTTAGGCTAGGTGCATACAGAACATAGTGTACTAATAAACTAGGTCAAAACAAATCTGCAAAAATGCTTAAGGACAAATTTGTATCAATTTTTTTTATTTATAGTAAAGGTCCAGATATGAAAATGGGTTAAAAGTGACGATTCAACACATAAAGATAGATAGATAGATAGATAGATAATAGATAGTAATTAGATAGATAGATAGATAGATAGGGTATAGGTACGTCTATCGGTAATTTACTGCTAACAAAATTAAGACAAAAATACCTGCCCTGCTAACACACGACGTAACAGTTACTACTTTTGTTAGCTGGGTGGATACTTATTGCCAAGCACAAATAAACCACAGGTATAGTTGCAGGGTATCCCACACCCCCAGTTTAACTTTTATAACTTTCATTTCCTCAATCTATAATTACTTGCATAGATTTTTAACACCCACAAAGGGCGATTTCAAGATAGAATAAAATTAAATGAATCATATTCACAAGACATGCCCAACTACTGTTAAAATTGTATATGATTTTTTTTTTTCAGTCCTTGAAAATCACGATTTTAAAATCTCATGAGATTTCCATGTTTTTTGGACCTGTAGTTATTGTGATGAACATGACGTGCATAACTTTGTGACACGTATAAGAACTTGAATTTTTGTTCAGAGTATGTTTCAAACCGGTGTGGCGTGCATGTTCCGTGTACAATGTTTTGTACACCTCAGCAGAAACATTACCCAGTAATTTAAACTGTAAATAGTACCACAAATTTTAGTCAGGTCCCCTGTGCCTGCCCACATTCCTGAGCGTGCTGCTTTGATAGTGAGGGAAACACCTATGAAATACGTCATGATCAGTGCTTAGTTGCACGCGCTGTCCCGCACGTCGCGCAAACGTTGTGTTAACGGAGACTGTTGATGGTACGAAAGGTATGGTAGGCTACTTTAAACGTACTTACGACGTTCGCTGCTTTCCAAGTTCTACGGCGGACAAGATACATGTACATGTCTGAGTGTCCTGACGATAAACAAGATGCTTGCGGCTAGGTGAGCCCGGAGTCAGGAGCCGAGAATGCGCTGGAGTGATTTCCTCTCTGAGCACAGTAAGATTTCAACATTTTCATTCTTCTTCTCACGTTCCGAGGTTGACTGGCCGAGTTCCAGCACTTAATTGACAAGTGTGTGACTTGAAAAATGTCAGGGGCATTACTCTCCCTTCGGGAAAGCACTTGTTACTGGTCTGCTTAGGGATTCGATTGCGATTTAATGTTGCCATTGTTAGCTGTAGTCTAGGATGTGTGCACGCCACAGGTGAGTCTCTGTATAAGTCTAATCAGTTTCCCGTAGGCTACGTTCAGGGTGGAACTTATCTAGACAATAATCACTAAATGGTTACATGTGGGGTAAAAAAAAAAAAAAAAAAAATGACAACTGCCCTTGATTTAACGTTTGATTTGAAAACGACATACCCTGGGTCATAAAAAAAAGAAAAAAAGTCTCGACCTACCTGGCAACCACAGACTTTGAAAAACACTAATGGTTCCTACTGAAAAAAAAAAAAAAAAACAGGATGCATGAATTATTAAATCACTATAAGTAGACATATATATACTATATATATATTATATATATATAAATATATACTTATATATATAGAGTGTGTTCACTGCAGTACTCCTAGTTCTCAATATGGTATACTAGCAATTTGTTGCAATATAGAGCCATCACATACACCATAGTGATATTGCTTGACACAAAGAATTCACTACGCAGCGGCAATTAAACGTGAGCTGGTTTTGGAGTACAGTAAGAGAATGTGTTGTGAGAGTGGAAAAAGTGTGTGTATAATTACCTGTTTTCTCCGGGTAAGAATGAATATTCATAGAGGGAAATGAATCCGTTTGATGGGTCCTTGGACTGTCATAGTAAATCCACAGTGGCTGAGGAACGCTTTTTAAGGGTCATTTTGCGTGATCGATATGGAGAATAGTGTCATTTGATATGTGCGTGACTGAGCAGACAAATCTAGCTCTCGGAGATCAAATAGTTTCAGCACTTTCGTACCTGAATGAATCATAGTGTTTTGAAATAAATCAATGAAGGGACTTGATTCAATGACTCACTCGTAAAGCCACTCCTTGTTTCATAAATTAATCAGCTATATAGATCGGTTCAATGATGGTTCAGATGACTCAGTAGAAAGAAGATAGTGTCACTTGTCGCCACCTACAGGCTTAACCGAGTGGTAGACAACGACGTGATCACAAAGGGTGGCTAGTTGGTTGTCCTATCAGCGACTCGTGAAAACACTTAGTCGCTGCCAATGGCAGATATCGAAGGACCTGGAATATTCTCAGCCTTGGCGTCGCCAGGTGCATAGACTGCCTTTTAACGGCAACAACATAAAAACAAACGTTAGCCTGCGCATCGCTCACTTTGTGGCCCGAACTTAACTTCCGGTAGACTTTCAAAATCAATAACAACAGCTAATCCGATTAACGGCGCTGAGGGAAGTTTGCGAGTGAAGGGCATAAAAAACGGACTGGAACGCAGCCATCGCAGTAGATTATTTTTGATAACGAGAAAAATATGTTTGCTGTGTAGATGGACTTAATGTAAAATGCAAAAATATTCGTTTCATCTGCCAGCAGGAGGTGCTTTAAAGCGGGTAGAAACAGACAGACCGGAAGTTTACTTCGTCAGCGGGCAGGCGCGTGCGCCCTAATCTGCCCTAAATAGTAAATTACTAATATCACATAGAATTTAGGATGGATAGTAAGCCACATTGGGACTCAGCCAATATTTAGTTGACGACAGCCATGTTGAATTGGTGTTCTTAAAATAATAATAATTATCGGTCTGTTATATTATAGCCTACACAATGAATGTAAAAACTTTAATTTATAGAACGGTCTAACCCAAAGGCTATAGGCTAGACATATTTGTTTGTGAAAACATTTTGAACGTTTACATTTTTACAGTTTCCACACATTTTTTCTGTTTCATAAATGTTTAGCAGCTAAAACGGTCAAACCCACGCTCGTAACAATTCTCTATCTATGGAGTAACGTAAGCTAAAAAGTGACAACTAGCCCCGTTTCGCGTTTATAGCCCATTTATAACCGATTTGCGTCTCTGTGTAAAACATTCGAGGTATAACTCAGCCCTTTATAAAACAGGCTGCACGTTCTGTGAGTTCAAAAACATCATTGAACAGAATGAGATAAGCCCGCGTTCAACTGGTGTTGCTTCATGAACTTCCCAAAGCGCAATGATCTGATGCGGAGGAAAGCTCGTGCTTGTAGTTGATGTAGATGTGTGTGCGTGGGTGCAGGATGAGATAAAAACGCACTCGCACGGATCCAGTCCTCGAGACTTCATGTAAATACCCCACAAACGTATCGCGGAGGGACGTCTCTCTCACGCACAACTTCCACTACACCCACCTGGAAACTAGAATACACGTACCGCAACATCTGCGCCGATGAAGGGCGAAGATGATGTGAATACTGCGAGGAAGGATGAGGAGGCTGACGGCTCGGGTGAGTTTTCTCACGTTTTTTATTTAGAAGCCTGATTGCGCGTTTTATTATTGATGATGACTATTAAAGATGGACCATAACGAGTAGCCCCGTAGCCAAGCGGAATCCACCACTCAGACAACGTATTTATTTTCTAACGCATGTTTATAATGGGCGTAAGATTGCTTTGCAAAACACTATTTATAATACCCAGGATATGTTATAAATAATGCCTTTGTGCAATAACCTTTGACTGTTGTTATTATTAATAAAATACTAGGTAATATTAAAGTATGATAAGCTGTATGGGCAATGAGGATTGTGTTGTTATGTGTACCGAGGTTTAGAGCAGTCCACGCATTGCCTTCAAAGGCAACACACACGCGCGCGCGCGCTTGCGCGCACACCGGAGCACATGAGGAGAATCCATGGCAGCATCAGTTCTTCACCTGAGGAGGGAGATGCTGGTCTGAGGGGGGCGGTGCATGTCAACCTGGGCTGTCAGAGGGGATTTTCCCATTTGGGGTGTATGGAGGAGTGGATTTTCAAAGAGAATTGGTTTAAGGGAGAATTTACTTCATTTGTCTACATGTGTTTATATAGTGTAATGATGTATAAATTCCTGTTATATTTTCCATATTTCTTTGAAAATGATTCTGCAACGGTGTGGACAAGTTTCATGATTTATATTGGCTTTCAAATACCATAAGACCAGTCTAATTGAATGATTACCTCAAGGGTGTGTTTTTTCATGCTGAAAAATTATTTTACTTGTCTGACATCATTAAATAATCAATGCAAGCGAAGCTTTCATTATCTAATCTCAACAAGGAAATGGAAATCCACTTGCAAATAAGTATTATCGCTATAATAAACATCAGCTCTCCTTAGGTAATGTCCTTAGCAGAAAATTACCAGAAAGCATGTCGTACATCAATTTGCTGTTCAGTATTCATAGCCTTTGTATTCCTCTTCTGACGAGGCGGCTGAATTTAGATGATTTTCTTGGTGGATACGTGCGAATGTTCAAAGTTCACTAGTGGTGCGGGTGTGTTGTCGTGTTTTATTAGCTGTCTCTACATTGATTTAGGAGGCGGTGGATCAGATGGGGACTAGCAGTTAATAGGGCTAAGATTGATCCGGCAGATGTGTTTAAATCTGGTAAACCACCTTGGACCAGTAACCAAACCATCTATCATTGTTCCAAAAATCATGCTTATGGTGAAATGACAAGGATTTTTCAAAAATCAAAATCTTTTTTCAAACTCACTTATTAATATAAGAAAATTGCTCTAAAGATTGTTTTACTTATTATGGTTGAATATTGTAAATAAGATAACATGAATGTGTCTGGGAACATGTGAACTAATTATGTTTTCACATTTAATAATACTAAAAGATATTCGTATTAATACTCCATAGGCCTGTCAAAAAATATATATATTTACCTTGGGTTATTTATTTCTAGTGTTGTTTATCATGTTCAAAATTTATACTGAGTACAAAAGAAAAAAAGGCAAGCTGACATTATTGCACTGACAATCCCCCTCGGAGCAATCCGAGGTAAAGCACACACACACACACACACACACACTTGTACATCCTAAAATGACCTACATATGCATTCTAGAGCGGAAAATGTAGGCATGTGTTCTTTAGGACATTGTTTTTGCTTTATTTTTTATTTCAGATTTTATGTTTCACAATAAAATAACGTCGTCATATTACCCACCCCACCACGGAAAATACCTCCGACCATTTTTAAAAAACATGATTTTATTTTATTAGGCTTTCAGGTGTGATTCATTTTGGCGATGAGTGTCTTAAATGAAGTGGATTTGCTCTCAGCTGCTCTGTAAATTAGGTTGAAGGCAGGTTTAATCAGGGCCTCTGTGGTGCTTTACATTCATTTTGAAGGATATATTGACCCCCTTGCTGCCATCGCTGTTACTTTTTTTTTTTCTGTTTTTTTTGCTCCCAGAATCTGTGATCTATAAAAAGCAACAGAAGGTTGTTATAGTATTAAATATAGTATTTGCTCTGAGGAGACGTTATTCAAATTTTGATAATTAAAACAAAGAATCATTAAAATAAGAAGAAATATTGGTAAAAGTTGTGCACAATTTTTCTGGTCACTGAAATCAAACAAGATAAAATAATTAGAATACGGACTGTGTTACCACTTTCTGTTTTTTGCATTCATTTCAGTCCTTACATGAAATTTTGCAATTCAAACTTGATATTTTTCTCTTTTAAACGGAAGTCAACTAAACTTCATACCAGCTGGTCCATTTGCAGTTTCTGTGTGATAGAAGAAAGTTTTTGGGATTAATGTACAGCATCACACTTCTATTCCTATGCACACAGGCAATAATATTTGCATTGATAAATTTTGTATTTGCTCTTCAACAGGTGAGAAACTCTTGGGTTTCAACAGCACAGAGGAGCAGCCATCGGGCCCTCGAGGACAAGACAGCATGTGGCGAAATGAGAAATATGCAAACTGTCCCATTGGATGTGCAGGGGACTGATGAATGAAGACGATTTCTAAAGGCACTAGAGATTCTCTATACCCCCAGACTGCTGTAAGTTACCAACACAACAACAGAAAAAACATTCCTCAGCACTGATTTTTTGTCCAGTTTCCCCTCATCTGTTTTTCCTGTTTTTTTAGTACAGCATAATTTGCAAGGCAAACTATGGACAAATATCTGGACATTTGAATGCTTCAGTTTACACCTTTTGTCAGGAACAGGCGATAATTTGATATTTTCAAGCTAAGGAGTTTTTGAAATTACATAGATAGTCACATTTGCATTGTAATTTTTCACTGTTTATATGCAAGACAGATATTCTTTCTTAGCCCTTATCATGCATGCTGATAAATTCAGTAAAAACAACCAAATATATATTTTCATGAAATGACTAAAGCTTGCCAAGCACATTCTCGGCTAGAACACATTGCCTTCCTTTTCGTACTCCAGATGGTGCAATAAACTTTAAGCTCTTGCCGATGTTTTTGCGTACCCCTTTGGGTGTGCAAAACTACTTTGCATCCTGAGGGCGCATTTTTGAACGTCTTTGCAAATCTGCAGGACAGGCTGGTCACTTTGAAATACCCTCTGCTAATCCTAAATGACTTTATACAAATTTATTCAATCACGTGTTGGGTGCATGTTCATAGATTTGGTACTTTTTGAGTGGTGTGTTTTACTCATTCTTATAAGACTGTAACCACATATGCAGGATTAAGATGACAAATAAAGAAAAAAACAAGAAAAAAACGCACTTGTCAAGCAGTAAACCGACAGCTACCTGCACTATATCTCATTATTTATAATTCTTTAAATCAAAAATGCAAATGAAAATGCTTTCTATATTAGTATCTTGTTCAGAAATTGTTACCATGAGAAATATTTAGGCTAACAGGGGTTGAAAAGTGTGACAACTAGTCCTGGCTCAAAGACTAACTGCAATATGAGAAAAAAAAAAATTATTTTATTTTTTTAAAGAGGGAAGGTCTAATGCTGTTTTATGCATTCTGACTTATTTATACTGATAAAAAGAGTTAGATTCTCATGCTAAACATGACCAAAGTCAAAGAAAAAAGAAATGAGTTGGACGTGTGACGGAGTATCTTTTGTGGGCAAAGACACTCCTTCGACGGGGCCTTTCATATAAGTTGTATTCAGAATTATTTTTTTTTTTCTAGTATGGCCCTGTTTTGACGTCATAATGACAGAATTCCTTGTATGGGCACACATCAAGCAGAGCGAGAGCAAGAGGCACACCCATCAACGTCAAATCATGGTTTCGTTAATTAGCAAACCATGGTCAATATCGTGTGTTTTGTGTCTCTGTTTTATTTATAGTGATGTCCACAGCTTGCAGATTGATGGAGCTGTGTGTGTGCTCGACCATCGACTCTTTAGCTCCGCCCACAAGCTCCTCCCAGGAACGCTCAAATGATTTTCGGAGAGAAGGAAGTACAGCTGTATATGTCTTTTTACCAGCGAGCCGCTGATAAAAAATAAAGACTCGTTGGAGATATGAAGGATGAAATACTACTCTATAGGTACTCGCAAGATTATACATGAGCCAATTTGGCAGGAACTGTGCGTTACGTTCCGCTTTAAGCTTCTGTATATATAATGTGTAATATACATAATAAATGTAAAAGTCAAATTATATATAAGCATGGGCAATTGGGCAATTTCTTTTTGCCTTTTTGACTTCTTTCTCTGAGCTAATGTGAGATTGTTTGTTGTTACCGTTCCTATAGATGTTTGGTGTTTCACATAAATCCCAGCATTGTGATTCTCAGTTTCCTCATTACGCAGAACTGGTTTTAATAATGGGCTGGAAACCCTAAGGTCTTGAAACAAACCTCACAAGGGATGACGCATGAAATGTAGAGTTACTGATTCTAGCCTGTTCTTAAGCAGTGGTGCACTGAATGTTCTAAAAACACTGTGCCTGCAGTAAAACTATACTAGGTGTATCTGTTTTATTTTATTATTGAAAGCATCTGCTAAAACAAAACGACTTCTGTGTGTGGCTTTTAAGCAAGGACTAAACTTTAAATATGTGCTGCTCCGTGCCAGGAGGGAAATTGAATACCTTCGGGCTGATTGCCATCTGTTGTTATTGCCTGATAAATGTATTATTGCACTGCACATTTGCTGGAAAAAAACAAGATGGAGATTTTTACTCCCGTGTTCCCTTGTCATTACTGGTTTAGAAAAAGATGTTCTCTGTTTCTGTGTAAGACCAAACCCACTTGCAAATACTTGCATGCATCAGTAAATTTTTTTATAGTTTCTGTAACCTGTTTGTTTTGCCTAATTAATGTTGTTCAAGTTGCTTTGACGCAATCTTTTTTGTTTAAAGCGCTATATAAATAAAGATGACTTGACTTGACTTAAAGTACTCTAATGCAATATAAATAAAATTTTATTATGAGGAAAAAGAAGTTTGTCATGCTCAACAAAGCTGCATTTATTTGATCCAAGTACAGTAAAGCAGTAATATTGTGAAATATTGTTACCATTTAAAGTTTTCAGTTTTAACATATTTTATAATGTAATTTATTTTTGTGATGGCAAAGCTGAATTTCCCGCAGCCATTGCTCCAGTCTTCAGTATTAAGATCTTTCATGCTGATTTGGTGCAACATGCCTTCTTAATATCAATGTTGAAATACCATTTGGGGGAAAAAAAAATACTATTTGATATACTAAAAAATACTGTTTTCATTTTGTTTTATTTATTTTATTCTTTAATGTCTAGAAAGTTCAAAAGAGCAGCATTAACTTATCTGAATTTTTGGAAATGTACATTTTCTTTATAACAGTGTTAAAGTCTTTACTGTCATCTTTCGTTAGTTTAATGTATCCTTGCTGAAAAAATAAATAAAAATAATAATAATACAAAAACCACACCAAAGAAAATAGCTGTAATTTTGTTAACTAAGATTTGTTTGGTGGGTAGTAGCTCTCCTGCCCCCGTGTTTTCTGTGTGTCCTTGTTCGACTAAAAAACGCCCAAAATCACAGCACTCAAACTAACAGAGTAACATTCAAAGCACCACAGAGCCACAGTGTTGACTATATACTGGAAAATCAGCCTATGAATGGTTTACCTTATATTTGTGAAGTAAGCAGGAATAGAATAGTGTTTAACATAAATACGCATTTAAAAGGCCAGAAATCTGCCACACCCCTTTATAAAGTGAAAGAAATTGTTTTGCTGTAAGTCTATTACACAGGCAGATTTATGTCTATTTTTGTAAGAAGCGTAAAAGATAGGCTACTTAATATTATTAATTGAATTTATTTTTGGGTTTATAAGTTTTGAGTTTGAAGGTCACAGTTAGCATCATGATTTTGTTCTGTCTATATCATTTTTTATCTCTTTATTTATTTTGAATAAAATGTCAAAAAGATATTTACTTAAAATCATGTAATACAGATGCTGATTAGTCTCTTCTAAAACTATACAGGTGCATATAATATTCTTTTATATAATTGTTTTTTTTCCTAGCTCCGCAAGTCTCAGCAGGAAAACGAGAGACCAAAGGACGCAAAACTGTGGCCGTACTTCCAGGATGGCTTAAGGCGGATAATAGATTATGTCCTCACCTACAATGTCCAGATGCCCCAGAGCACCCACAAACAGTCGTCCAAGTCCTGCTTGTGCTGGCAGATTAAACGTGACAGCCCGAAAATCCCACCTGCACATGAGGACCCCGAACTCGCAGCCCAGGAGCAGAGGCTGGATTAACACGCGTGACGACAGACCAGCGCCTCCGCAGGGAGGCGTTTGAGGAGAACCTGAGAGAAATGGGCCTTGAGATGGAGAAAGAGGAAGGGGTGAGTATCCACTGTGTTTTCATTTACAGTAGGGGTTCATGAAAATCTAATTTGACACAAAATAAATATTTTTTCAGGTATTTACAATTTTTTTAATCTAATTTTATTTTATTTATACAATGCCTACAAGCAGTTATTTAGGGCATCCAAGACCAAGTCCTAACTTATTATGAATGGGGAAATCCTAAATTCTCAAAAGCTGCTTGACACGCTCACATTTTAATTACATGATCTGACATTAAACCTGACTTTAACTATCATATACGTGTTGTTTTTACTTAAACTGAGCTTAAATAGCTTTTTTTAAAAAGCTTTTATTTCAGGCTGGACTAGCCAATGCATATGTGCTGTCCTATGCGCATGTCCTAAACGCACATCCCATGGTTCTTTTATTTAGAAGATGGGTATTATTCCGTCATATCACACGTTGCGTTTTTTCCATTCATAAATAATATGAGTACACCATCTTGTATATCTTAAAGTTAAAGCCAAGAACCATAACTGTAATGAAAACTATAATGAAAACTATATTACTCTACACACCAACCACCCCTGCAGTTCTGCTTGGAGCTCTTTTAAAGCGGGCATAAAGATTCTGATTGGCTCTCAATGTTTTTATCGTTCATCAGCTGTGAAAAAATGTTCTGAGAAAGTGATTCCAACGATATGTTTCTCTTAGTGTCCTTACTGTGTCCTTATTATTGTGTTTTGCTGTAGTTTGTGGTGTGGCCTATTCTTTTAAATTTTAAACCTGTTTTTTTTTTTTTTGGTGTGACCAGACAAAGTCTGTGATTGAATTAGAAAACTGGGAAAAATGGCAGAAGGAAGTTTTACTTTTTTGCACCATGGGGTACATTTTCAAAAACTAGAGGACATTAGCTGATTTCACACATTAATTAAACATTGCAAATTACCATAAAAATTGCTGAATTTTCTGTACTGGTGAATAACACATTTCATTAGCACATTTATGCATTTTCGCATAAACGACTTAAAAGATTTTACTTCTCTGCTAGCTTGTTTCCCACTCTAGCTGTGAAGTAATTCTCCCAGTGTATGTGATTGAATTGATTTTATGTTCCTCTATTTGTAAGTCACTTTGGATAAAAGCGCCAGCTAAATGCATAAATGTAGTAGTAATTTTTACAACTTCTAATCCTGGTATTTCTCAAAAAAGCCCTGTTCATACATGGAAATCTAACAGTAATTCACTAGTAACTATTACGTTGTGAAAGAGTCTACTGTCTATGTGCCTTTTTGTAAGTTTCTGTCACCAAGGCTATAATTTGAGCTGGAGTTCTGCCACTGCGAATGATACCGTCCAACCCACTGAGAGATGCAACCATGCACATCAACTCTAGCAATCAATCTTAGGACTGATGAAATTGGCTTGTTAGCAGCTCTTTGCGCAGCATTGGACCAAACTTCATGTAGATTTTGAAACAGTCTGGATGCGTGAGAGAACGACTATCGTCCTGAGTCTGAAAATTAAATTCAAGACCATCCGCTGAAATAGGGCAATACGTTTGACGCCTGCTGATACTTTGATCCTAAAATTCCTTTGTGTATTATGACCATTATTTGTCTTAACCCTCTCTTGCTTTTTAAATGAATTCAGGTTTAAGTGATTCACTTAAACAGCAGCAAAATCATTCCCTGTTGTTGACCCAGTTTTGAAACACTTCAGTGGTGTGGAGGACTACACTAATAATTGTCAGTTATCTTCTCAGTTATTGTTCCCAGTCATGTTTATTTTAAGTTTCGTTTGGGAGAAGACCGTGGTAACACTAAGTCGGCTTGTAGAAATGGTAAAGCAGAGTTATTACATATTACTGACGTTAAAGAATTGTCCACCCTTAGGATACATGAAATTATTTTCTCTAAATTGTTCCCCAGTCCGCCAACGCTATAATTGCTAGTTGTAAAAATTAATTATTTGACTGTTGGCAATCATAAAACAAGTTCACACTGTACTGTATAAATGCTGCTAATTTGCAGTTTTATTATAATTAGAGGCTTTTTTTCAAGCTTAACTTTCTATAAACCCATAATGTCATATGCTTTGATGTTCGCAGATTACCAGGGATTTAACGTTCTCCACTGTGCTAGATTTTCTCCATAGACAGAATTAGGTGAAGAGGTCTTAGTGGACTAATCATCAAACAAAGTGAAGTGTTTATCGGGCAGAGGATAATAAACTGAAGTGTTAGTCTAAAGGACTAAGATTTGCAGCTCTCTGAAAGTACAGAGAATTGCTCCCTGAATATAAATAATTTGGGTTCACTTTAATATTCTGATTATTGTTTGTTATTTCATGTCACACAGCGTCTTATCTTCATGACATGTTTAGCTACCGCTCTTTCTGCGTTGAATTATATCATGAATATTACTGCTGAACTTTAAAGAATCATATTATTTCACCTTAGTCCAAATTTTGTGACGAAAACACTTATTTTATTTTGTATAAAATGAATCACTGTTTTTTTCCCCGATAACTCTTGAGTTTGGCAAGGCCAATATGAATGAAAACAATGAAATACTGATACTAAAAGAAAAACTTGCTCTGTTTGAATCATGTTGTCAAAAATGATGATGTCACTCCCCTAAACTAAGATCAAACCATTGGGTTTAGAAAGGGAAAAATTAATAAAATAAACATTTAAATAAAATAGAAATGTTCCTGAAATCTGTTTTATTCTAAAAGTTATTTAGTTTTATACACTGAAAAAAACACTAGCAAGACACACAACTGAAATGGTACCATGCTAAGATGTCATGTTTTTTAATTTAATTGGGGTTAAATTAGACTTGTAAAAAAATACTTGTATATAATGTTGTCTAAGAGCAGAAATACCTGTTTGTGTTGTTCTTCACTGAAAGCAGTGGCTGGGATTGAACAGACTGGGTCAGACCTTGTGTGTGGGATGTGAGTTATAACAAGAGTGGGTCATTTGAAGCAAATCTTACATAACCCTCTTTTCAGCTTCAGAAAAACCAAGAGAGAAGTCCTTCTCTTCACAGCTGAGATTTTTTTTTTCTTCATTTCTGTGGATTTCTCTCAAAAGGTCCTTCATGAAGAAGAAAACCTAGTGTGTTAAACACTTGAAAAAAGATCTTGCCCATTTCTTGGATAGTTTATGAATGGTTTGCATGTTTACTGTATATGAGCAATATTGATAGTGGTGCTTATCAATGATAAAAATCCCTTATTAATATCGCTCATACTTAGAGTTAGTGATTTGAGCAAACCTTGAACCCAAGGTTTTTATATGAACTGTTTAATTCTCTCACCATTTGATGAAAATGTGTTAATGATGTATACTGTAAAATTGTGTGTGCTATTATTTTCATGCAAATATTGTCTACCGTACATTTAGTGGTGTGCAATAACATTTTCTGATCATGAACGATTTAAATGTTATGGTTACCCACATTCTTCAACTTCAACATAACTTTTATGTTCAACAGAAGAAGGAAACTCTTTTTTGTTTTTGTTTTTACCTTGCAAGGCTTTGTTTTTAAAATAAGGAAATAAGTTTGGCTGTACTTGCAAAATAGCAAAATAAAGAATCGTGATTTTTCAGAAAAAATCGTGATATGATATTTTTGCCATATCACCCACCCATACGTACAATAAAAAGGAAAAACATTCCATAGATTTAAATGGACTTGGGATCGACCGACCCATATGTAGGTGCCAGAATACCGTAGAGATTTGGGGGTGGTTTTTTTTTTAACTTGGGCCAGTAAGCAACCACGCAAGTTTTGCCAGTGCAAACACCACTCACGTTTTCTTCATAAACCAAAAAGCCTGTGATATGTGCTCTAACATGATCTGCAATATCACCCTCCTTCCCTCACGGTGACTTTGATGCGGAGAACACCCCAGCGTGCTGTTCGTATGCTGAGGCCATGTTTCTTCATCTTTGTTTTTCAGACTAAACTACCAGGTGTGGGATTCTTGAAGATTCATGCGCCTTGGGACGTTCTTTGTCGAGAAGCTGAGTTTATGAAGCTCAAAATGCCAACAACAAAGGTATATTGTCTTGAGTCTTATCAAGTGATAAAGAGAATCTGTGTGCTCTACACAAACATGATGTGCTCTGCTGTCATGTCATTTTCAGATATATAAAGTCAGTCAGGGAAGCAGCATTGTAGAGAAGGTCAACATGTTCCTGCAGAAAGTCACTGCCCCCTTGCAACTAAAGTTGGGGAAAAACCAGACGGAAAATGAGAAACACCTCTCCTACCCTTTCTCACGAGAAAAGCAGCATCTGTAAGTCTATAGTCATTCATTGCCACACTAAGCTCATGTTTAAGATGATTGCTGACCTCGTAGGCATTTTCATTCATTGACTACAATGAATGAAAATGATCACATGATGCTAGTTTTATTGTAGAACACAATATGTGATTGTTATAAATGGTCCAAATTTATGATCAAGTTAAAGTAGTGAAATATGATGGATGGTCACTAATAATCCTCTGAAAGGCAGCGTACTATCAATGCGCCTTTGGTTTTTACAGCCCCATGGAATGTTATTGCCTGTGAAATTGAATAGGGAGGCACAAAACAGTCAAAATGAAATGACCCCACACGGTTTCTTTTTCACAGCTTTGATTTATCAGACAGAAATTCCTTCTTCGACAGCAAAACCAGGAGCTCAATAGTAAGTATGAGTCCTCTTAGAAAACTGTTTTGCCTGCCTAGTCAGGGACGATTTAAGACCCAATGTCATTTATCCCCTGATTTGATTACCAAAGCGCCTTTGTGGCTCCACACCAAAATGTCAGTGACGTCAAAGTTGTTCTTTTTGTGGACAATAATTTCAGTCACTTGATCTGTCAGCTGCCTCTTACAATGCGGTCCACCCTCAGATTGATTTTCTCAGCAGGGTTTATTTATTTATTCTTGCTATTTTAGGTCTCACAGGTATCCTGTGATATTTAAAATGTCTGTTGTCCACTGTTTAATGTTACATTTTGAGTCTAGTATTATAAATCCGGTGTTATATTTATAATTATATTTATAAACCTATTTATAATCATCAACAGGTGTATGAGATTTTAAAACGAACAAAATGCACAAGGGCCAAGTATATCATGGGTAAGTCTCATCTTTTTATTTTTGATGGACAAACTAGTGCAAATCAACCTGAATCCCATCCAATAGTGTTGCTGAATTGAAATGTTATCAAAAAAATCAATAGTGGCACTTTATTTTGAAGTTTTCACCACAAAAAAGAATGCATAGTGTGAAACGTCATCTTATGAATACCCAGGATTAATTGTTAATTGAATGATGTGAAACATTAATCAAGATAACCCAGGATTGCATTTACACCAGGGTTTTTGAATGACCCAGGGTTAACTATTTCAAGTGTGTTTAACAGCACAACAATAAGCAATTAACTCGATTGATTTCTTGTTACAGGAATCAGCAGTCTGCTGGGCAGTGGTGTCTACACAGAGGCCTACCCATTGCATGATGTGAGTGACGCCATATTAAGTTCTCCTTCCAGTTTCCTCCAACTGATTGTTTTATTTCTTGTGTAAGTTAATTTCATATTAACATTTGAAATTACATTTTACATACAGGGTGATATTGATGGTGTACACGCTGAAACCAATGACAGAAAGGTAAAAGACATTACAATATTCATACTAATACTCATATCTTGGACTTCAGATATTTTAATTTTGACTGATTTTGAACGCCAGTGAAGTTGTGCACAGGTTTTAAATATAATATTTAAATATTTACAATACAACACCTTAGGTTTTGCTTGTATAGAAAAAAGCTGTAACCTTAATACCTCACTGTTTCCTCACTATGTTAGCAATAATCCATATTAACTGAGTGACCAAATAATCTTTGAAGTGACCTTCGTTAGCAGTGTTTAAGGACTACATATTTGGTTTGTGCTGTACACTGTTATGAAAAAAAAAAGAAAACAGATTTGAATCATGCAAACACTTTTATATTTATCTTTTTTTATATCTGTTTTATAATACAACTAAGAAAAAAGTGTAAAAACTATAGTAATATGAATAATATAAATTGTAATTTATTTTAGTGTTATTCGGTTGTTAAGTGGTGATGTAAGAAGTGCTGTTTCCGGGTCCAAGCCTCAACTCACTTCACTTAAGAATACCACCTCAGCAGCCGTTTATGAGCACTGTTTATTAATGTTAAACATTTAAGCTAAACGTTTTCAAACTTGAAAACGTTGTACACTACAGTCTCCATGCTCACAGTGTCCCAAACACAAATCATTTTTATATTTATTTACTTTTATTGATATTTTCATTGTCTGGCTATCTGGGATTTCGGTATGGAGTTAAAGGTTAGGATTATAATTTTTTTGGTAGTATTATATCGCATTGTGAGTGTATATTAGCAGCCTTTTGTTTATATATTTTGTGGTAGTATTAATTCACTTGGTGAGTGTATATTTGAAATGTGATCAGAATTAACAAGCGAATAACAACTTTTATAATATATGTTTTTTTATTATTTTAAATGGTTTGTGTGTTGCTAATATTAATTATAAATACGTGATACTGTGCATTATTTTGTATCTAGTGGTATTGATACTTATGTAAATAAGTAAATATGACCAGTTAATCAAAAAATTAAAAAATCTTTAGATAAACATTATGGTGACTGCAATTTTTTAAGTGTTGGGCAATACACAAAAACTGCTACCTTTGTACCTAGGGGTGATAGGAGATAATAAAGGCATAATTCAGAGATTTGCAAGGCCAGAAAGGTGCCTGCAATAAGGTTTCCAGCATTCAGATGAGAACAATCAATAAGATATATAAAGTGATAAATTCTTCCATTCCGGCCTGTGTTCTTCACTTTACCATCTGTAAAGAAAAGAGTTGTTATCATTGAATCCTGCTCTCTTAGACAATTTAGCATTTTTATCAATACATTTAAATTCCTCTGAATATTTCTTGAACCCTGTTTTACCTGTTTGGACACTTTTATGGCATACTGTAAGAATCTGGTAATGGTCTGGTCTCATGTTGACCACTTCAGATATAATTAAACCCTATAAATGGGCTGCAGAATCCTAGCTTGTGTAGAGGAGACCTGGTGAGACTCTGGACTTGCCTGCACCAAGCTCAGAATAATTGTCAGGTCACCAAGGCAACAGGATCATTTCCCACTTCAGCCATCTGTGAGCAGCGCTCCTGCCAGGCTTACTGTTGAGTCGTAGTTAGTGGGTAGTGTAACCCTTCTCAAAATAATGTCTAACGGTTATTTTCAAGAACTAAAAAAAAAAGATTAAATGTTTAATTTTTTTTCACAAAGAACCTCAAGGGACCTTGGAGAGAGTTGGTGTTTTGGTTTGTTTAGTGTGTTTATTTGCATGCAAATACAGTAGATGCTATTGTACTTCTAAAACATAGCTTAGTAGGTATATACATCAAGTGGTTTTGTATCATAAGTTAATAAATATATTAAGCACCACAACTTATTTCAAACTTTGATAATAAATCTACATATTAGACTGATTTCTGAAGGATCATGTGACACTAAAGATTGGATATTGAGGAAAATTCTGCTTTGCATCACAGAAATAAATTATATTTTAATGTATATTAAAATAAAAAACAATATTTTAAATTGTAATAATATTTAAATTTTTTTTTATCAAATGCAGCCTTTGATGAGCATCATGAATCTTATATATATATATATATATATATTATAGATGGATAGAAAGATAAATAGATAGATAGTTGGACCAAATATTGATGTCAAGTGTGGTTTTGCTGAGCTAATATGCTTACACATAAAAAAAATAAATAAGTATATGTATTAAATTACAATATTCCAGCTCCATACACACCTAGAGTCTTACACAGTGTCTTTAACGTTCACTTCTCTAACACATTTGCATATAGCAAAATAAAGATTACAAGAATGGACTTCACTTTGTTTATTTTGAGTAAATCCATATGAATAAAGCAGTTTAAATCCAAGTGTTCTGAAAGAGACACAATCATTGGTTAAATTATTAATTCAGAGGCTTTTACTAAGAGATAAACATTGATCAGCTGCTGTGAAATATAGCTGTCTGGGGCCCTGTGAAAAATGCCAATCCTTCCCATTCAATAATTTATACTACAATAGTATCTTATTAAAATAAAATTCATATCAATATTATGCTTCTTTTTTTTTTTTAAATATGTAACAAAAATTTTTATTTGTTACTATTGTTTAGCCATAATTTTATAGAACCATTAGGCACATCCTCTGTATAATCAATCAGCAAATATACTGATGGTTGCAGGTATGGAGGTGTACTATTTTTTTTTTTATTTGAGCTGAGTAATCACTGCTTGTTTACTTGATTAATCCATCCATTTTCACTAGTTTGACCGATTCATGACGATTTGTGTATATGTTGAAAACATACGCTTATGGCGTTCTTTATAATCCTAATGTGAATGCAACAAGCTCAAGGGAAACAATACAATCTGCTTCTCAGATTTATCTGCTGGTTTCACTGCTGAATGTTGTTATTAGAGGGTTGTGCATTATTTGATGTCATATTTCATAATGTTTTGGCCTTCCCTCCCTTGCACTCTCGGACAAAACACTTCTTCTTTTCTTTGACACTCCAGAGTGTATGTTCTGGAGACTGGAGCCTATCTCCGTGCAGCTGTGTTGTAAATCTGCCTTCAATTACTCATATAACTGTAGTACATTTACATCCCCAGACGGCGCACCGAACCGAAGTCATTACATTCGAAATTACTAACATGATGGTAGAGAGAGGCTTCATTTTTCCCTCTTCATCAGTTTTTAATGGAATAATCAGTTATTTTTGCTATTTCCATTTAACCCCTAAGTGCACTCACTGTGTATTTCAGCCATGCTGTATGAATGGATGTTGAATTGGTGTTCCAGGATGTATCTAATTTTAGTTCTGTCTTTGCAGATCTTGTATGAACAGTGGGCGAGTTACAGCATATTCTACAAGTACCAACCCATCGGATTAGTCAGGTATCATCCTGACAATAAATGCACTTCCAGAGAGCGAGACGGACCATAAAGAAAGGAGATTTTAGAAAATACCTTACTGATATGCATTATTCAGGAGTTTGTCAAAAGCCCTATTCAGATAGGATTTGTTTAAACAGGTAACAAAGTAGCTGTGGATGTCGGTAATGTTTATCATCAGATTATTTAGGATGAGCAATATCTGATAAATAAGTGAATATCTGAGGTCAAATAAGTCTGTTTACTGCTGGGTCATAGTTAACTAAATCAAGCAATTAAAAAGTTTTGTTTATCTGCTTAAAGTACTAAAGAACTAAAACTAAAGTAAATAAACTAAAACTAATTTTGGAAAAGAAATAATAAGAGTAAGCTGTAAATAAAATGTTATTTTTACTTATTTCATTAGCTTTTTTTAAAATGAATAGAATTGAATCTTTTGTTAACAGCCTTTCATTGCACATTGAAAAGACTGAAAATCAATTTACACCTTTCAGGCTAAAGAAAAGGATATTCATTTTTTTCTGATGTTTACTACATAGTAAATTGACACTTCTTTTGCTTTGACTTCATTGTCTTTATTGCACTGCGTTTGTCACTGCTTTGAAAACTGCTTTATCTCTCAGGAAGTATTTTGGTGAGAAAGTGGGCCTGTACTTTGCCTGGCTAGGAGTGTATACTCAAATGCTAATTCCAGCAGCAATTGTGGGAGTCATTGTGTTCCTGTACGGCTGTGCCACTGTGGACAACAACATCCCCAGGTCACCTTATGAAAATTTGTTTGATTGGTTTATTTGCATTGTTTTTGTACAAAGTGTTCTAAAAATAGCATGTGACCCCTCCCTAAACTGTTGACAGTTACATAAGTGATCAGATTATTTACTGTGTTTTAATTATGTAAAATTAGTTTGTCACAAAATTAAGATTGACACATTCTTCTTATCTGTGCCATAAACTTTCAAATGCATTCCACCATCTCACACCCCTAAGAACAAAGTTTCAGCAGCGTCTCGCCGACAGCAGTTCATACTCTTTCGCAATGGCTTTGAACTTTGTGGGCAGAGATTTTTAGTGAAGAATATGCCTAGCCATTTACGAAAGTAATCACAGTTGCACTTCGCAAGAAAAATGGATGGATGTTGAAGCGTGTGGTAATTAGGGAGTTCAGAGTGGGTTTGAAATGGTGCGACTGTAATGTAGTGTATAATGAGAGTGACTCAGTGTTCACTGGCCGTCTCGCAACGACATTCACTTAATTCCACAGATGCCACTGCTGAAAACAAGCTGTTCTAAAACCTACCTAGGAAAAATTTGAAGCATTATATGAACACCGCTGATATGAAGTATTGTATATTTCAAAGAGTACCCAGCAGAATTATGCTGCCTTTACACTGCAAGTTACACCGCAAGCTTTAATTTTTGCAGAATACCAGTGAATTGCTGCAAACTTCTATCCACAGAAATATAAATTGTGCAATAAAAAAAATATGCACATTAAATTTAGTGATAAATTTAATGAAGTTTGTGAGAAGCAGCATTTTACTGTTAAACAGCGAACGGTGTTTTTAAATGGTATTAAAAGTAAACTGTAATCTGTAACACAATGCCTATTTTCACTCTGAAACAGGCAGTGCAACAGACTATTAAGTTATCTAATTAAATTGCAGCCTTTCATTTGATAATAACAGCCATTTATTTATTTTTTTATCTTATATTTGATTTAATTATTTTAGCGTTTTGATTGAACTCCCTGCAATTCCCTCACAAACCCCCAGGGGTTATAATTAAATAACACTGTGAAACTGTAATCAAATACAGCGTTAAGTTGCCAAAATTTTTATTTAACTTTTAAATTAATGATTTTAGTTTTTAGTGTTTCATTTGTAATATTTGACATTTTCTTACATTTAATATAATTATTTGTAGTAGTTAGTAATAGCAACATGCAAAAGCATGAGTGCCCAGTTTCTTATGCATTTCATGTGACTATCACTATTTGCGCAGTGCATACAGTTGCTGCTTTTGTAAAACAAATTCATATTAGCATCACATCTGTTTTAGACATCAAAGCAACTCGCTATGTTTTTTAGAACAAGAAAACAAAAGCTGAATACAGAATAAATGTTTTTTTTTTTCAGAAATAATAAAAGCTAACAAGATAAAAGCTAAAACAATATGTGGAGAATAATACACTGCAGCCTTAATTAATAGCTTTACAGAGAAACATTATGGTGTCTAGGGAAACATGGGAGATGCGATGTATTTCTGAAATCAGGTTTTCTTCTTTGTGTACTCAGTATGGAGGTCTGCGACGAGAGAAACAATATCACCATGTGCCCAATGTGTGACCGAGCCTGCAGCTACTGGAAACTGGTCACGGCTTGCGGCACGGCTAGGGCCAGCCACCTGTTCGACAATGCGGCCACCGTCTTCTTCGCCATCTTTATGGCACTATGGGGTCAGCAGCTCTGTTCTCCTTTCATGTTCACCCGCACGCTTTGTTGCTGCTGTACACCAAACTGTTGTGTCTCTACATATTGAGGGCAGACTTGCTCTGACAAATGCTGAAGAGATTTGTGCCCTGGTTTTACACTTCTCTATAATACCCCCTGTACTCATCCCCACTCAAATGCTGAGCTTCTTAAAAAGCTGATTACTTTGGCTAAAACCCTAAATTTGCTTTTCCTGTTTTAATCTCTTACAGTTACAGGCTTTGAAATGAAAAATGACACCCTATGACAAGGCTACTTGCTAACTTGAGTCCTCTTTAAAAGAATCAAATTGAGCTGTTTTTAAGTGAGCCAGAAAGTGAATTGAGTGGAAAGAGAATCCAGTTCTTTTTGCATTCATAGTGCTGAGTTTGAGAGTGGGCTCAGATCTCTTTTTGTTTCACTTTTGTTGTGATTGGTTCTCAATCCACTTTCCATTTACACTTACCTAAAGTGAACTGTATTAAGAGCCCTTCCTCAGATAGTTTGATTTAGTTCTCTTTTAAAGGGGTTTGAGGTTATGGTAAACATTTTCATATAAGCTAAAATTGTAAACCGGACTCAAATGGTTCAGTTGAACCAAGTGTGAAAACACCATTAGAATAGATTCCTGAAAAAAGGTTTTACAGCCCAAAGTTATAGGAGAACCTTCCATGTTTCCTAAGAAAAAAACCTATGTATTAGTGATTTCTAAAGTTACAAGGTATAGAAAATAAAAAAAGAATATCAAAAAATAATTATTTTTGCATTCATACAGCATTCAGACTCAAATCTCTTTCTGGTTCACTTTGGTTGTGATCGGTTCCATTCATTCATACTGGCCTAAAGTGAACTGCATTGAGAACACTTCCTTAGATGGTTTTCAGTTCTCTTTTAAAGGGAACTGAGGTTGTTGTGAGTGTTCACACATAAGCTGAAATTATGAACCAGACTCAAACACCTTTAAATTACAAGTTCCCAAAATGTTTTACAGCCTAATGCTATAGGAGAACTTTCCATGGTTCTTTAGAAAACATTTATGTGTTAGTGATTTCCAAAGTATAAAAGAATATCGAAATATAGTTCTTTTTGCAGTCACACTGCTGATCTTGAAACTGGACTCAGATCTCGTTTTGTTTCACTTTGGTTTATGATTGGTTCTCGATTCAATTTCCATTCACACTTACCTAATGTGAAGTGTATTGAGAACACTTCCCTAGATGATTTCAGTTTAGTTCTCTTCAAAAAGGTTTACACATAAGCTAAAATTGTGAATTGGACTTAAATGCTTTAAAACAAAATGAATTCAAACATAAGTTCTTAAAAAAAAATTACAGCCTGATGTTGCAGGAGATCCATAATACTTCAGAGAAAACATTGACATATTAGTGATTCCCAAAGTTACCAACCCTAGAAATTAATGAAGTAATAATGAAAATATTCTTGATAAGGAAAAAAAATAGCCTCTGAGAAAAGTACAGGCTTCATTTGTAGCTATAATAAGAGAAATCGCGCCCTGATCAGAGCTGAGCCGATCAATAAGTATAAATGTGGGTTTGTTAGTGAAGGTTACCGCTCTGTGTCACACAGCCACCATGTTTATGGAGCACTGGAAGAGAAGGCAAATGAGGCTCAATTACGTCTGGGACATGACCAGCTTTGAAGACGGCGAGGTTAGTCACACACACACCCATGTTGACCTAGAAAAGTGTCACTATAAGACACAATGTATGTGTTGATAAGATAATTATATGGGTTTATGTATGTTTTGTAGGCGTGCTTCATTATTTTCTTGTGCAGACTTGTATTATCCTTAGGCTTGGGTATAAAGAATTATACATGTCTTTTTCTATTGATTCAGTGCCATGAAATCAAACTGTTTTTCACTGTTTGTTTTTTTGTCCTGTTTTGTATAGGGGAAACAAAAGGTTTGGAATCGGTTCATTCACTGTATTAACTAAATTTATTTCCTTCCTAACCTAACAGTTGCATTTTAGTACTAACATATTCTTCATATTAACTTAAAAGTCGTCTTCAAGCATCGTCGTCACATTCTTGCTTGTGTAAAGTATTCCACCAGCACTTATCTATCTATCTATCGGTCTGTTGCTGTGGAGGTCTGGGAGATTCCTGTTCTCTCTTCCTCCGGCCTTACAGGTCAAAAGCTGCTCACTTTCCTTTCGGCAGTCACAGTCTTTCCAGGCTTGCCACTGTTTATGTGGATAAAAATAAGCAGGAGGAACTAATAAAACCTCAAGCTGGTGAATGTGGAAAGGAATATGTATTTGTGGTGCTGAGAGCTTTTGGTTTTTTAAGGATTATACTTTCACTAAATGTCACTGTGTTGCTATTACCAGAATTTCTGTTCTGTTCACTGATCATGCACATGGCTGCTTTTGGCTCCATAACCAGTTATCTCTTTCCAGTGTTTTTCACTTTTAAACTGGTATTAGTCGTGTATATGTGGGAATTGCTTTCTCTGTTTTACCCAGAGTCAGCCGAGAGCAGAGTATGAGTTCCATGTCATGAAGAAGTCCTTGAAGAAAGAGCAATCCCCAAAGGTAGGTCTTTATGAATTCAAGCTTCAGAGGGAAAAAAAAAACTCACAAACTCACCATTCGTTGACCATCTGCTGCATATTGCAAACAGAATTGCCAAGTGGATTTACACCATTTCTAAAAGTCAGGGTGGTTAACATCTCCAAATAATAATAATAATAATAATAATGCATGTTTTCAACACAGCTAGTGCAATTATGTATTAAAAACACATTTAAGATGTGAAGAAAGAAATTTTATCCTACATTAAGGATTTAATAGGCCCCTTCTTGTCCAAGTGGGTTGTTCTTGGCTAGAATAATCTACAATGTGGACCAGACCATATGCTGATAAATAATTTTGGCTTAATTTGTAGTGTCTGGCACAACACAGGCAATGCTAATTCTAGCAGTATTTTTGTCTGTTGACTTATGCATGCCATCCTTGCTGTCATAAGGATGTCTGGATTATTGGGTATTATGTATTATGCTCAGTAGATGTTGACCCACTTGCAGTATACTGAATGTTATGTGACAGCACAGCTGTGAGGCATGTCTAGGGGCTTGATTTTGCTCTGCTTGGCTTGACCCTCTCTGTCCCTTTGGAGGCCAAAGCATGCTGGAGCCCTGAGTCTACACATCTGATTTTTGACCAAGTTTCTGTTGCAGGATGTAAGTGTTAGGCTGTGTCTATATTATATGTTCTGATCTCACATTTGACAATTCATATCTTTTTCTAGGCAGAAAATGTGAAGCTGACATGTAGAGACAGAATGCCAGCATACATGACTATAACACCATGATGGTTTTTTTGGTAAGACCTGATTTATTTAGAGAAAAAAAAAAAAAAAAAAAAAATATATATATATATATATATATATATATATATATTATTATAAGGCTATGAAGGACATAGGCTTTTTTAAATATGACAATAAATGAAATGAAACATTTTTTAGTAGTTAAATGTACCTTATTTTCAAAACAACCAGGCAATTTAATTCATGTTGAAATCACATGAGCAGACTGCTCACTTTATTATCAGTTGTATTCAGTTGCATAATAAAGTAGTCATGTTGACTTAAATCTGGCTTTCTCTAATTGCATTGGTAACCAATAATGTTGTCTTTTGCATGATGCTATATCCAGTCTCTGTCACTAAATTATTTGATTACAAGTCACTTTTGTTATTTTGTTTGTTTGTGTGCCCAATGCAGATCTTTGTGACCTTGGCTATCGTGTTTGGTGTGGTGCTATACAGGGTCTCCATTATGACTGCCCTGCACATGAGTTCCACTCCCACCTTCCGCACTAATATACGGGCCACCGTTAAAACCACTGCTGCTATCATCAACCTCATTATCATCATCATAATGGATGAGGTCTATGGAGCAATTGCACGTTGGCTCACTATTATGGGTACGTCTGGTTATTGACTTCAAGACATTAGGTTTGCGAGATTTGTTGCAAAACATGCTTACAAAACTTGCTGTTGTTTTCAACCTATCAGAGGTGCCAAAAACTGACAAGAGTTTTGAGGAGAGGCTGATCTTCAAGACATTCATATTGAAGTTCGCAAATGCATTTACCCCTATTGTGTACCTGGCATTCTTCAGAGGCAGGTGAGAGTATTGGTATCAAGGAGTCACTCTGAAACTGAACGGTATCAGATACTTGGTTATTAACAAATCTACAATAGGATTTCCATTTGTTAGAGCGACAAGCTGTTTCCAAACCTAGTGAGCTGCCCTGCTGTCTAAGTGACTGATTTGGAACAAAGTACAGTATAGACAGCTGCTCCTTGCAGAAAGTGCTTCTCACATGAAAAACATAAAAATAATATTAAAATAATAGAGACTGGGAGTAGGTGTGGTGTGTTAGGGGTTATGTGGGTACACTTAATGTCACCCACACTCTGGATCATTTGCGGCACAGGTAGTGCATATAGGAAGGTTGGACCATTTGCAGTAGTCCTGTCTGGAGATGACAACAGCCTTGAAAAGGAATTGTCCAGCATGCTTTATTCCCAAATCCATGTATCTGGATGATATGTCACCAGTGATTGTTTGTGTACACATGAAAAGTGTTAAGGGGCCTAATACTGAGCCCTGGGGTACCCCCATGGATAGTTGATGTGATTTAAATCCTGCTCACTTCTCAGATACCTTATAAATAGTAGAGTCTGATGATTTACACTTGCAGACATATCCAGCAGAATGAAGACAACTAATCTAGAGGCAGCTTTTGCCAGCCGCAGGGCTTCAGTGACAAGTTCTCTGATTAATTTCTGCTTTTGAAAAAGACTCTTGCTACTCATTTTACCAGGAACCTTCTATTGCTGCCATTTTGTCTCTGAAGTTTGGTCTTACGAAGAACATCAGATGTTCAGGGGTTTAGTGGGCGTTTTGCGCAAACAGGCCTGGAGGAGAGAGGACAGATGCTGTCTAGACAAGATGTTCAAGTGGATTTAAATGCATCATTTACATAAGAGAGGAGGAGCTTTTAGCTGGGTGAACAGAGGTGGGCGATCATAGAAACAAGTATGAGGGAGTGGAGGTTATGTTGAAAGAAAACCAGCAAAGAGTGTGCAGCAGGCAAGGTGGAAATCGCAAATGTTCAATGGAGTACCAAGGAAATTGCCTGTGGTACAGTTACTTGTGTAAATGAGGCTCAGTGGGTTTCCTGATTTGTAAGTTGGTAAATTGTTGAGGTCAAACAAGGCTAGGAGAGCTTAGAAGGACACAGCATGAGGCTTATCCGGGTGAATGTTTAATTAACCCAAGAACCACAGCTGGGCTGCCATCTTCAGGGTAGGAAGATAATAGCACATCCAGCTCTTCTGAAAAAGTTCCCCAGCTGACATGTAGGACGATATATAACAAACAATAACATTTTGTCTTAGTAATTGCATGCAATTCAAAGGGATTATTGAGAGCTGTCTGATTTGTTTTACCTCCTGACTTGCAGTTTTGATTTGATGAGCAAGTTGCAAAGAGATGACAGATTTGGCATATTGCATTGTCTTTTGCATCTGAAGGAGGGTTTTGTACGCATGGTGAAAAAAATCAACAAAAAAATAAAGGAGAAAAAAAGGTAGAAATAAGTGCCTTGCTGGAGTCCTTTTTCACTGGACGTGCACAGGTACACTTGCAGATCATTACATAGGTTAGGTCTTTAAAAAAGGAGGGCTTCACATGTTAAGGATAGTTTGAGTGTATGAGTTACTAGCAATTAAGTGAAAATAATGAACGCCTTTTAGATTAACAATGCAAAGGATATAACGTCAAAGGCTAGCAAAAATACAGCAGGACGGCTGCCGCCCTACAGCACCAGCGCAATTAATACAGATCAACACAAATGACTACTGTAATTTCTAGCAGCACATAATACTTTAAACAATAGAAACAATGTATTGGGCGTACACTTACTACTGCAGGCTTCCGTTGACAATTCACATTGATGCTCTCATATGGTGCATTCACAGTGAGTCACTAGGTATGTTTAAATGGACACTTTTTGCTTTCATCGGAATTAATTCATTATGATTGACGAATCCAAACGTAGTGTTTAAATGAATGCTAAATAAAGTGATCGGGTTGATATGCGCGTTTATATGTCACAAGCTTCTGATTGGATTTACTCTTTTGACATGCGCACAATGCAGGAATATACAGAGTTTCCCGCTGTTGTGGAATACTGTTTTAAAAAGCACATGTGATATTTATCTACTTCGGGTCCTAATTAGGCGACGACCAGCACATGAACTGTTGTGCAGTGCTGCTTACTTTAAAAAACAATATTAAAAGTGCCCCTTCCTGCACCCAAAACCAGTCGTCTGTTGATGAGAGTCTTAAACAAGGACTGGTGGGACGTTGTCCTGCTATCCTGCTCCACTTCACAGACGTAGATTGAAAGGGTTATAAAGTTTTATAATGACGTGACACTCATTTATGACACTTTATTCAACACTTTATTCGACTTTATTCATTCCACGCATCATAAGTCATTACGCTATTTCTACGTCACTGCGCATGCAGTACCACCCCTTACAATCCAATCAAAATTTTAGCCAGATCTGGCCAGTTCAATCCGATTGACGTGTTTACATGTGACTTTTTTATTCTGATTGTGCTTCTAGTCCTATTACGATCGGATTAGTAGGGTCCATGTTAATGCAGCTACTTCATTCTTGGTTTCTAGTTGGCTTTCTTACTTTTCAGTGGTTATCTAATTTTATGAGGCAGTGATTACATCTTCACTCTCTTTGGTAGTCCCCACATCTTGTCACTAGTCATGTTCCGCTCAACTTTGTTGCTTCACCAACAAACTGTCACCTGAAGTTGTCATTGCTCACTAAAAGTAAATGATGGCTTGTCAGAATTATGAGATAACAAGTCGCTATTACCTTTTTTTATTTTTTTAAACCCGTGACAGAAACAAACTTTCATAAATACCAGCTTAGACCGTCATCATTTCTGTACCCCTCCATGCTGGTTCATACAAAAATAGTGCTGGCTTGGATCCACATCTGTTCATTAGCCAAAAATGCTGGTCTACCTGATTGACCAAGGAAGTCCTGCCAAGTAGACTGTGAAGAAGCTGGGGGGAGACACTAAAACATTAGCATTAAAAGCACAACATACATGTGACATACAGTATGCTTCTGACCTATATAATATCGCTCACTAGGTTGTGGAAAAGAGCTACCCCCACCCCCCTTTAGTGTACTTTGACTGTAATGTCTATTTTTTTTTCACTTGCATTTGTGCAGCGGCTAGTAAACACAGCTATTGACCTTCTTCTATCCAATGCTTCTAGAATCATTGGACGTCCTGGCAAATATCTCTACGTTATGGGGTCTTACCGAATGGAAGAGGTACATATCTAGCATTCAGCTTCCTCCTTTTATGTGTGTGTCATTGGTGGTTGGTTCTTTTTTTCTTGTACCCACATCATCTTATGAAAAATAACTTGACAGATTGTCCTAGTTACCTCACTCCTGATGACTAACACTTTCGGAGGTGTGTAGCCAGTCAACTCCATAGTAACTGAGTGAAATCTCTCTGTTTCACCCTGCAGTGCGCCCATGCCGGCTGTCTGATGGAATTGTGCATTCAGCTCTGCATCACCATGCTTGGCAAACAGCTCATCCAGAATAACCTGTTTGAGATCGGTGTTCCGTGAGTAGCAAACACATTTGTAGATGAAAGAAATCTGATAAATTCCCACTATGCATTATAGGTGTGACATACATTTCTAGACATGATTGCTTTAGGGAATTACTGTACTTTGACGAGAACATTGTAAATACCTTCCATAAGCCTTTTTTTTTCATGAAAAGACTTTGATGACCTTTTTTGTGTCTTGCTTGCAAATACATATTATGTTTCTCTTGGACAAATGCAAATATACTTGTTTGTAAGCACATCTCAGGCAAATGCCTCTGAAGGTAGTACATGGTAAAAGAAATACATGAGCAGGTCCAAACAGAATCTCCAACGATTTTCCACATTTTCTGATCTGAATTTTGGGGGAAATGTGCAGAAGATTCTGAGGTCATATGTCACAGTTTCCGGGTCCAAATGCTCCTTCAGATCCCAAAACCAGCTCATGGTGTGCTGTACTACCAAAAAATTATGAGCCTAAGGTTTTATAGTTGGTTTGTTGTTTTTTGTTGTTGTGTGTTGAGTTTGGTTTGATTTGATTTATTATTTGTTGAATGAATATTATACAATAAAAAAATATTCATCACATCCCAAAGTTTATAAATCCACCCACTGATATGTGTCTTATTTTGTGTAATATTTGTGTAATTTATTTATTAAATTTTCTGCTTCATCTTATGTATCTCTTTTCTATGGAAGCCCGTTTCCGCCACTGAATAAAAAATAAAACGAGGTAATTGCGACTTTTTATCTCACAATTCTGACTTATTTTTTTCTCAGAATTGCGAGTTCATATCTTGCAATTCTGACTTTATACCACGCAGTTGTGAGTTATAAAGTCAAAACTGCGAGTTATAAAGTCAGAATTGCGAGATATAAACAATTCTGACTTTTTTTCTCAGAATTGCGAGTTTATATCTCAAACTTTTTTTACTTTATAACTCACAATTTTGACTTCATATTGCGAATTTATATCTTGCAATTCAGACCTTTTAACTCGCAATTTTGAGAAATAAAGTCATAATTGAGATAAAAAGTCGAAATAAAGAAATAATCATTTTTTTCTCGCAATTGCGAGTTTCTATCTTGCAATTCTTACTTTTTTCTCAAAATTGAGACTTTTAAAGTCATAATTGAGATGAAAAGTTGCAATTACCTTGTTTTATTTTTATTTTGTGGCAGAAACAGGCTTTTAACACCGCATTTAGCCAAAGTACAAATATAGAAATTATTGCTGATTGTTAATAACAATCATTATATCAATACATATAAATGTAATAATATATGTATTGATTGATAAATAAATGTTGTTTTTTTTGATGAGAAGTTGTTGGGTTATTTGTTGAGATGATAGTCCACCCAATAATGAATTAACTCACCCTTACTTTGTTTCAAAACTATGTGAGTTTTGAATATTTTGAAGAATTTCCAAAACTATATGGTCACCAACATTCTTAAAAGTATGAGTAAATGGTGACAGAATTTTGTTTTGGAACAACCATTCCTTTATTTAACTTTATTTTGCATTGTTTTTAATCAACTTGCTGCTCGTTTGAAATGATTGTTTCTCTAATAAAAAAAAAAAAAAACCTCTTAAGCCATTTCAAAGCAAATACATAAATACCTAATCATTATAGTTTACATGTAGTTATATAGTTTTAGGTGTAGTTATGCTCTTATTAAGTAGAGAGTGTGTGTGTGTGTGTGTATGTTTACAGTATGTATATTGTGAACAGAGCAAAAAAATACAGATATCTAATTTAGGTAAATCCTATTAGCCAAAATATTAAGTAAACAAACACGGACGGGTGGTTCACAACAACACTCTGAATGGTGGCTGTTCGATGTAAACGAACACATCATGTAATGGATAATGCTTGAGTTCACCAAGTTAGTTACATGCAAAATCCACAGTGATTATTAATGTATCTGTGCCACAGGAAACTGAAGAAAATGCTCCGACAACGCAAGATAGACAAAAACCATCAGGAAGAGCTGAACAGAACGCTTCATCGTCACGAGAAGGACCACTTCCTCGGGCCCTTTGTCGGACTCAACCCAGAGTACATGGAAATGAGTGAGTCACTACACACTACGCGCCCACACACACACACACACACACACACACACAGAGACGTATAAACATTTGTTTGTATTCTCTCCTGGTCCTGCTGGCTGTTTTCCACACTCTTGTAGGAACACGGCGTCATTAAAAATGTATTGTAATAACAATTTCCGATAATGAATTATTAAATTCACACCGTCTACAACTGCTAATTGAAATGTCTAAACACAAGCAGACAGATTTATACACCTCATCTGTTCAAAGCACTGTTATATGAGAGTAATTCAAGCTCCTAGACGGCATGCACAATAAACAGGGTAAACGCATGTCCGCTGTGTGAAGGATCTGCAGTGCCCCTCCTCTCCTCTCATCTCGCCTCATCTCTGCTACAGCGTGGGATGGACTTCTGCTAAGAGAGAGGCATTATGGGTCCAAAGGGGGGCTGGCAGAGCAGTGTGAGATTATGAGCTTTAGTTCTGGCTTGAATTCATTAATAACATCCCACCCCCTCATCTACCATCCTCCATCTATACTTTTATCTTCTATCCTTCTATCTCTCTCTGTCTCTCCTGTCCCATTCTTCCATGTCTGAGCATGGCACTATCCAATCTCCACCTGAGACCTTAAACTAGTAACATTCAGAAGCATCAGCTCAAAATCACATAAAATCGACAATCCAAGAAGGATTTCAATTCTTGTGAATTACTCTGTGGGCGATTTGTGTTTTTGATTTTTAACGCCTTATAGGGGTCATATGACTTGATTTCATGTTTTCCTTTGTTTTTGGAGTGTTACAAGCTATTTGTGCATTTATATAATATCTGTAAGGTTGCAGAGATTATAGTCTCAAACCTAAAGAGATATTCTTTCTAAAAGTTAAGACTCATCCACGCCTTCCACAAAAAACACCTCATTCAAAAAAAAAAAAAAAAAACACAAATCTATGTCACCATGTGGGAAGATTTTTTGGCCAATCACAGTGCACCGGATAGCTGGCCAATCAGAGCACACCGCTCTTTTCTGAACGATGAGCTTTGTAAAAATTGATGCATTTCAGAAAAAAGGCAGGGAAGAGAGGAGCAACAATAGTGTACTGTATGTGGAATATAATGTGTTTTTAAACCTTAAACCGCGTAAACATTGCATTACACCAAATACACAAAATAATGTTCTTTTTAGCAATGTCATATGACCCCTTTAAGACCCAGTTTCCCAGCATACCAACGTCTGATGTATCTGATGTGATAAGATGTTCTCAGTAATTCTGCGAGTTGTGCTTTAGTGGAACCTTCTATGGACATTTGTTTTGTGTTTTTGTTTCTTTTTCTTATCTAGTTATTCAGTTCGGGATGGTGACCTTGTTTGTGGCCTCCTTTCCACTGGCTCCTCTCTTTGCTCTACTGAACAACGTCATTGAGATCCGTCTTGATGCCAAAAAGTTTGTCACGGAGCTGAGAAGGCCGATTGCTGTAAGAGCAAAGGACATTGGTTGGTATCTACACACTGATTTTCAGCACATTAAATGAGCTTTATTGAGATGTGATGCAATGTTTATACACATTCCTCTAGCTCAAACAAGGGAAAGCATGAACTGATAAAATGTACAAGTTGAATGCAAAGCAACTTCAACTACAAAAGTGGCATTCATTTTAAACAGACACTGAATAAAGAGTCTTTTTCATTGATATTAAGTGATATTTCAACAAAAGTAGTTACAAACAAAGCCACAGCAGAAACGTTGCGTATCTCCACAAGCAGCCACATGTTTCAAGCATTCCGTCACTAAATGAGTCAGTGTTTTTGCTGTAGTTAAGTGAATGATTCAGTGACTCATTCATAAAGACCCATTCACTTGCTTTGTACCTGAACAAATCAGTTATTTTTTTACGGATGGCTTGAATGTGTGACTGAATGATTCACTTATTAAGACTCTTTAGTGACACCTAATGGCAGTTTTGCAGTAGTTTCAAAGTATTTTTTCATTTTATTCACAATTTTAGATTTCAAACATTAATCTCATAATATTATTTGAGCATTTGTCACTTACAGCATGTTCTGTGCCTCTTCTGTCGTGCTAAGACAGATGATTTAATTTAATTGGTAACAGCCCTATAGTTAAATGATATTCTAACTAAATTTATTGATTACATTTAAGAATTTTATATAACAGTTGACAAATATGTTTATTAAGGTTAGAAAACAAGTTGCCCTTATAAAGGTAAAAAAAAAAAGCCCCTGGATATTAAATTAAGAGGTACAATAGGACATTTTTATGGAAAGTTACTGATTTGGCCTTTCAGATGCAAAGGCCTGATGTCACTTTAAAGTGATTTCTTGCATAATGTATTTCCAAAATGATGTACTGTATCACCAGGAAATATTGGCTCTGAAAGATTCTCGAAATGGTTATATTTCTGGTCATCTGCTCATCTTTGGAGGAAACCTATTTGTTAAAAGAACTAAAATTCTAAAATCAACCACAATATAATATTGTTATAATAGCTAATGAATACAGTAACATGGGCAAAGATTTAGGCAAAAATCAACTACAATATAAAGGTAGAATTTAACTGAATGTTTGATCTTCATGTCAGGTCAATGCATATTGATAACTCGTATTGATATCGGGGCAAGCTGTCGACAATTTGCCCCTTAAGTTATACATCACTGTTAGCAAATTCTTGATGTGTATGTATTTATTTATTGTGCCAACATGCCTTGTGTTGTGACAGCATGCCCTGCTCTGGGGGTTAAGGCCTGTTCACACCGGGACGAATTTCGCGCGCGATATTCGCCGACGTTTAACGCCTCGTGACTAAACAAAGGGCGCCAATGTGCGTGTGCACACCGACGCGAAAAACGCCACGCGTAAAAGCGTCATTTTTTAAAAAACGCCTCGGGTTCGTTTTTTTTGGTTTGACGCACCGCGTCAAAAACTATACGACCAATGAGAATGGCGCTTTTTGCACACGTGTCTGGAGTTTCTGAAGTTACAGTAAAACACAACTTGGGGGCGCTCAAACACAAAACTGTCTTGCTGAGCACACATACGTAAGGGCGAAGAAGATATACGCCAAGTAGCGTCTACACTGCCGGGAAGAAATAAGACGAAGAGATGCAAGGCAAGATGAATGTAGAGTTGCTGGTCTCGTTGGTGTCGGAACACAAAGAACTATATGACAAACGCGACAGCGATTACAAAAATCTTGATAAAAGAGAACTAGTATTTCTAGTATTTCTGTTTTACATTAAGCGCCATCTAATGTCAGGGAATGAATTTGCATGTTCACTCGGCTCATCGTCAGCGAAAATCGCTTGGGTGTGAAACACAAAAAACGCGTTGAAAAACGCTGGCGAATAACGCGCACCGATATTCGTCCCCGGTGTGTACGGCCCTGACAGCATGCCCTGCTCTGGGGGTTAGTGTAGGTCATTCGCTTACTTGTAGCCAAGCCTAAAGGTCTTTGTCTATGTATATACAAACATTTAAAATTGTCTTGATTTTAAGGAAGAGGGCAGATGCATGTTTTCATTGCAATACTCTAGACTAGTGAAAAGAAAAAAAAATCAATAACGTTAAATGACAAACATTTATCGCCACCTAGTGGTAATACATGTCTTTATTTCTGAATCTCACAAACCCTGTCAAGAACATGGTTAAATCAAAAGAAAAATATTGAAGTAAAACATTTAAATATATTTTTTCTTATACTTTTATTTAAGAGTATTATTATATTTATCAAGATTTTATTATTATTTTTATTTTTTTTAAAGATTTTATTTTTATTTATTATTTTCATGACTGTTAAGAAATGACATTCAGTGTGACACAGCAGTATTTAGTCCCTGTAAATCTAGCAACATTTAAAATACACATCATGTGTAATCTAATGTCTCTTGTCTTTGTTTCTGTTTCTTTGTCTCCAGGAATCTGGTACACTCTTCTCAGAGGAATCAGTAAAGTGGCCGTCATTGTTAATGTAGGTTTAAGTTCTCTGAAACAAACAAGAGCTGTACATGTTGTGCTGTGATGTACCTGTTTTGTATATTCTATGAAGCTGTATTTCTCAACATTGATATTACTAGTGCCATTATTAGTATTACTAATTATTAGTGGCATTTTATTTTATTTTTTTGCACCTACAATTTAAGTCCTGCTCATTCTGTAAGATTTATGCTGTGAACATAAATGAATCAACCTATTGAGCAGAGGTGTGCTATCACTTTTCTAAGCGATCTGACTGATGATAAAACAGGTGAAAGAAATCCCATAGCCACTGAACTCAAGCCACTTGATGGAGACACAGGGCCAGATAGCAAACACCCAGAACACCAGAGCAAACAAATGCATAGAAAGTCATTAGCAAGGTTTGGCGAAGGCTAATCCTCCTGTGTCACTCTTCAGGCGTTTGTGATCTCATTCACCTCTGACTTCATCCCACGCCTGGTCTATCAGCACATGTACAGTCCAGACGGGACTCTTCATGGCTTTGTCAATCACACCCTTTCATACTTCAATGTTAGTCACTTCCAGCCTGGCACAGAGCCCATGGTGCCAATGCACCTGGGATACAAAGTGGACGTTTGCAGGTACTGGCATCCGGCTGATTTTTCTAATGTGGTTTATGATTGTGTATTATCTTCATAATGTTTACACTATCCACAGATATAAAGATTACAGGGACCCTCCGTGGTCTGACACACCATATGAGTTCTCAAGAGAATTCTGGGCCATTCTGGCGGCAAGATTAGCTTTCGTCATCGTCTTTCAGGTCAGTCAAAACCAAATTTATAAAATATTAACTTTTTTAAAATTTCTGATCAAGGATGAATTTTACAAAGAAATTTCCAGGTCATAATTTCAACTATAATATTGATAATAACATTGATAATATCCATTTGTTGTTGCTGTTGTGTAATTAGAAAAAATAAAATGAATTACATTTCATTTCAATTATTAAAATGCTCCTAAAATTGTAATTCTCACATTATTACAGTAATACACCAAAACATCATCCTGTCCAGATGACCATTTTAATCATTTGTGACCATTATTAAAATTGGTATAAATTAATTTCAACTACTACCATGATTAGCATACATCTATACTATACTTATGTATTATATTAATTATATATATATATATATTAATATATATATATATTAATAAAGATCACACAACACACACACACACACATATATATTGTGTGTGTGTGTATATATATATATAATTTTGTGCGTTTGTCATTTTTATTAGTTGATTTATATTTATATTTATATATAGTTATATATAGTTATATATGTATATTTATATATATATATTTCTATTTAGCTTTTATTGTAATTTTGGTAATTTTACTGAAACTTTTTTTTTACTTTTTTTTTATAGTTATTTGCCCAAGCAACTTTTTTTAAGTTCAATTTAATAGTTTTAGTTGCTTTAACGGCAATAACATATATAATTGATATGTACAAATGCACTTTACAATATAAAAATAATGTCATTATCAAAAATTAAAAAATACATTAATTTACAAAATTGAAGCCACTTTTTTAAACTTTTTTTTTTTTAATTTAATTTATTTTTTATAATTTGACAAAGTTTCCATGAGAGTCACTTTAACACAAATGTCACTTCTCTGTTGTCTCTCTGTACAGAATGTGGTAATGCTGATGAGCGACTTTGTGGATTGGCTAATCCCAGACATTCCCAAAGACATTAGCATTCAGATACACAAGGAGAGGAACCTCGTCGTTGAGTTGTTCATGAAACAGGAGCGGGGCAAGAAGTACAGGAATACCGTGCGTGACCCAAGCCCCCAGCCACTCCGCTCGCGTCCCAGCTCACAAGCTTAGCCCAGCGCTCGCTCTGATCCCAGTGCTGCGAGGGAAGCAGTAACACTCAGTCCAGCTCTGTGACCTGCTCACACAGAACGGGAAGCCTGTAGAGGACTGGCCTGTCCTGGAGGACCACTGCTTTACAAAGATTGGTACATGACTGCCGCCTCATTGGTATACCAGGAAAAAAGTTCCAAGTTTCTTTTATCTGTTACTGAATTAAACACTCTCTTGGATCTTTTTCTATCAGCTATATGCAATTTCTGCAGGTAGGTTTGTTTGGAAAGAGGGCTGTGGGGTTTGTATGGTTTTATCTGTCGACTGATGAATATTGTATGTAGTTTAGTGAAGCATCGCTGCTTTAGCATTAATAGACGGCTAATGAGCATTTTATTTGAAACTACAATGCTTTTATATGAATTTTAACATGAAAATGTAACATTTATGTTTTCGATATCGATAGGATAGGATTGAACTCTGAACCAACTCATTTAAAGTGCGTTTTAAATTATTTAATATTAGACATTTCATTCAGAATATTTCTAGTCTAGTGAATTAGCAACTATCAATATCACGCTGTTTCCTCTTTAGGCACTAAGTAGTTCTGTTCTGTCTTTGTAATGATTGTGTCTGTTTAGCCTTTAGCTGTCTATACATAGAATATAGACATAAAACACTGCAAATTAATCAAAATAACTACAATCCTCACTCTTGGTCTTTTTTTTAGTATTCTAGAATTTCTATTATATGCGGTGGAGTGCTTTTGACAGGATGTTGATTGGTCTTGGGGATTTTTGGCAGCATGCAAGTGCTTGGTTTTTAGGTGGTGCATCTGAAAATGCTGTCAGGCTGTGCTGTATATAAACCCATGATGTTCAAGAGGCCTTAATATTCATGAAGACGACAGAGATTTGTGTCTGCTTATCTGAATGTTTTCTCTCTCGTCTTGATTTGTGATGTTCCAACTTTGATGAAATGACAATGATGATGGAAACAATATATCTTGGTATGTTGCATGTGTCTTCCATTCACAGAAATTATGTGTCTAAAAGCGTGACTAATAAAAGAGTGGTTTTAATACAAATTAATAAAATATAAAATATGAATTCAGTCTTAAGATATACTGTTTGGACGTGGCATTGGTTTTTTTTTTTTTTTTTTTTTGATAAACTAATTATTACACAAAACTGTATTTCCTAATTTTGTTTTCTTTTTTTATATATATACATGTACCACTCAAAAGGCCTTAGTTCTGCTATAAATGTACAATGTAAACCCATTTTTAGACTGTTACATCATCCACATACTGTTTACCTCTGTGAAAGAAACCTTTAAATGTCATGTCATTGTGGAGTTTCGCTGTCTCAAACTGCTAATGGGAGGTTATGACTGTATTTTGGCTTTTGAATTATGTTTCTAAAATAAACGTCATACATTTGGTATGTATACATTTATTGACTCTTTTGTTGACCAGTCACATGCTGTTTGGTGATTAAACTCGCTGAACCTCCCCTTTGGGTTAAATAAAGAAGGAGGAGCGATGTAATAGGAAGAATGTAATTTCAGTTCCCTTCCTCAGTTTCGCGAAATTTTTGATTCATTTTGCGAATCGATTCTTTTGAATCAGAAAACTTAGTCATCAAGTGAATCATTTACATCATCTCTGGAAAAAAAAACGCGCGTTTTAAAGCTACTTATTAAAAATAAAAATAAAATCATACAATCATAGCACAATCCAGTGTTCCTGCTGTTCTGCTATTACGTTATTGTTTTCCCGGCTCAGTCCAAATGAACTTGTTCAACAGCTCAAATCACTAGTTTTCAGAAGAATACGAATGAAATGAGGTTTATTTCTGAAATCTTATAATAATGTTGGTACTACTTTTAGAACTTTGAGCCTCAAACGTTAACGAGTCACTCGAGAAGAGACCGCTGTTGACGAATGAATCAGAACTGATTCGTGAACTGGAATCATTACAGACAAACGACTCTAAAGAACAATTCGCCCACGAGTCGGACACCGCTAGTAAGGAATACGTCGATTCATTAAATTACGAAAAGTCTGGTTCAGAAGAACTGAAATTGTTGGCGCGTGTCATTTTTAGTTTCTAGCTGACCCACCGAAGCAGTGGAGCTGGGTTACGTTCAGGACACAAGGGAGGGGTTTTCACGATGCTTCGCTAACGCGAGAGAGCCGGAGCTCAAAGCGAAAACGGGAGCCGCGGTGGTGCGTTGTGTTAGCATTCAAACACATCATGGATAACAGCAGATTTAGAGCCATGTTACTAGCGATCTCTGATAAACTCACTGAAAACAACGTGTCAGATCTAAAGTTCCTGTGCCCAGAAGTCGGGAAGAAAAAGCTTGAGAAAACCAATAAGGGGATCGATCTTTTCGAGTACTTGATCGAAAGAGCTGCGATCGGACCCGATAACACTGAACTCCTGCGGAAACTTCTGAACCAGATCGGCCAGACAGTTCTTCTGAACGTAATAGATGAGTATGAGAGAGGAGCAGGCAGCCCTCCTGATGTACCAGACCCAAAAGAGCGAGGTTTGTTTACTTTTACTGAACTCTTGCGTTTCGTGTCACACTGAGGTTGTTCACTGACAGCGAACAAGTGGACCGTCGATAATTTTGCTTTACACTCTAAGTGTCTCTTATTTGTAAGTGAAACGACGACTTAGGGCAGGGTGAGGAATAGCGTCTATGATTTTTAAAACATGTATTCTGTGGTTTTGTACCTCTGTGTCACTGAGGCGATGTTTACTCTGGAGCTGGCTCTTCCGTCTTATCACGAAGGGGCGTTTACACGACAACGTTTTAGCCAAAAACGGGAAACGTTTTATGCGTTGTGCCTGTTCATTTTTACATGACAACATCGCGTTTCGGGGACTGAAAACGCATATATATATATATATATATATATATATATATATATATATATATATATATATATATATATATATATATATATTTTTTTTTTTTTTTTTTAAATGGGTTTGAAAGTGTAAGTTTTTGAAAACGCCACCGTTATCGTTTCAGTGTGAACACCCAATCCGGGAATCTTTGGAAAAGGTGACGTCATGCGCGTGCGTAGTACGTGTTCGGTTTGTAGACACGCTGATTAGGAATAAATCTGTTTTTTTCTTTCTACATGGTTTAACAGGAATATACTTGGAATTCTTCCAGTTTTTGATAAATCAGGTCACTTTTTATCTTATGAAGAGTTTATGTCTGTTCATAATTTCCCCTTACCGTTTACAGAATATATTGCAGTGCTTGAAGCGGTTCCTTCATTACTCCAGTAAATTACATTATTCATTGTTTTATTTTGTTTGGAATTTTTTTTTATTCATAAGCAAAAATTCTCACATTTCTTAGTTAAAAATTGATGCATTTCTCAAATCTCTTAGGTTGATTAAAAACCAGAAAGGTGACAGATTTTTGAAATCTTATGATTTTTTTTTTGTAATGCCTCTGATACATAATGTTTTCTCTGTATGTCTTTATTATGTTATTTTTATTTTATTTTATTTTATTTATTTATTATCTTTCTCTTATTTTGTTTATGGAACTTTGAATGAAGAATTTATGTAATTTCATTCCTGTAGAAGTTCTGTCTGTTTTGTCATTTGTCTGTTCACTATGCATTATAATAATAATATTATATTAATAATAATATATATTAATTATTAATACTAATATATATATTCTAATTATATATTAATTATATTAATAATAAATATTTATAATAATAATAATAATAATAATAATATGTATTAATAATTTAAAGGCAAGTGCGAACAAACATACACAACAATGGTGGAGTAAGTTACATGGTAGAGTTTGCTAATGCTTCTTCAGCAAAGTGTGGATTTACTTCATCAATATTACAACCAACAGCAGAGACGCATCATGTATATCACGGCTGCGTCCGAGAGCTTCGGCAGCTGACTTGCTGCCTCGCTCCCTTATGAGGCAGTGACTTTGCAGGCAGCGTTTCTGCATGAAGGCACCTCATGAAACTGATTTCGGACAGACTTCTGAGGCAGCGTAACGGTTTAATGATCTATGACAAATCTTTATTTATTTTTATCACAACCTTCATGGAATGGATCGCACAGGATTGTGGGATATCAAAGGCAGTGAAGGATACAATATTACAAGGGTAATATTCTGGCAGGGTTTTATAGGAAGTTTAGTGTAATGTATTGCAAGGGTTTTTTTGTTATCAAAGGCAAAACTATCTGTAATTATAGTGTTATTTTTTCATGAATATTTTATTAGGAGATACTGACTAGCTGTTTTTCCACTTTTATTGAAACTGGAAACAAATTGCTTATTTTTTTTTTTTGATTTTAAAAAAACATGTTTAAATGTAAGGTATCAAATATGATACAAAACGCTTACAATCTATGCAAATTTTGGTCCTTTTGGCCATCAACGCAATCATAACATCTACAAAACAAATAGCTTTCTGTTTTGATTAGTACGGGACTTGTTTTTTAAGAAAGGCCTTTAGGCTGAGGTTTTTTTTTGCTTAAAATCACGTCAGCCTTTATAAAGTAAAAAAAGATGTACACAAAACTGGTGAAATGAAATATTTTTACCCACTAATCACTGAATGATTTTAAAAAAAAAAATGTAAGTAAATATGAAAAAGAATCTTCAATCCAGGGGGTGGTCTTTTACACACACGAATGTAACAACTACACAAATGCATATAGTACGGGACTTTTTTATATTGCCAGTGTGTAGTGTTTCTTTACAAAGTGACTGTTACTGGCCTGGCCTGGCCTGCATAATACAGTGGTTTTGGTCGATTTGTGGATCTGTGTGAACGAGGATCGTTTTAACAGCGTTGTCGTCTGTACGCGAAACTTTTCAAAAACACAAAGGAAAAGCGTTTTCCATTTTAGTATAACATTCCCTTGTAAATGGAACCAAGTATACAAATGTAATCACATTCAGTAACACAATATGAAACCAAAGTGGCATTTATTTTAAAGAAAGATGAACTACAGCGAGGCAAGTTCTGAGAAAAGGTTTCATTTGTTTGCAATGCTGCAGGGAACTTCACACATTGTTATTTCAGTATCTACAAGAGTTTTATTTAGATTATGATCTAATTCAAATGCTTTCTCTCTCTTTTATTTTATTTTTTTTAGAAAAAATAAACATTGCAACTGAAGTCATTTTTGAACGTTTGGGTAAAAAGTGGCGTCAAGTTGGAAGAAAGCTTGGACTTCAGGAGACCCAGCTGGACGGCATACAGGAGAAGCACAGCCGTGACCTGGAGGAGCAGGTGAGGGAGCTCATCAGACAGTGGATGAAGATGAGGAGAGAGAACGCCAGAGTGGAGGATCTCATCAAAGCTCTGCGGGACTGCAAACAGAACCTCACTGCTGATCTTGTAGAGAAAAACCTCAAGGAGCATGGTGCACATTGAAAATCACCACCGTTCTATTAGAAAACGACAGAACGCTGGGATTAATAATGTGAATTTCTTTTTGAATAGAAAATGAACAAACTGTGTTTACGGATCTTTCTGAATTAATTGGACACCGCCTTGATAAATATTGATTGGAGGAAATGTGTTAGATAATAGATTTTACATTTGTAATGATATTGCAGGGCATGGAAATAATGTATATTGAATAAGTGTCCTAGATGTATTGTTCTCAGTCACCATTGCAAAAAATTAGGATTTTTCAGTGTTTACTGAACGTACTCATAAAACAACACTGTTCTTCTGTTTGCTGATTTTGTCAAAGGATGTATGACACTTACAAAGGAATAAAGGGACAATGATATGTGATTGAACGCTGTACCTCATGATAAAGCAGATTTTGAGCCATGACTTTTTCTTATTCTCTACTTCATAGTATAGAAATGCTAAATCCCAAGATTTAAATACTGTACAAATAGGCTGTCAGAGAACAGTTTATTGCTCAGAAGAGTTCAGTTTTCACCGTTAAACTGCCTCACAGAGAGGCATGTGTTCAACATGTTTCAGCATGGAGTCCCCTGACATGTCTCAGCTCCACCAGAAAGATTTCTGGAGATTGCATTATTTGGGAACTGTTTATTTTGACTCATCTCAAATTTGTCCCACACTGGTTATACAGGTTGTTTCCCAAAAGCAGCCTAAATGGCTCATATAGGGGCCACTGATGCCAGTGGTTTCTACAATCTACTTAAGGTTTGGATTACACTACATTTAAAAATAATAATATAATAATAATATATATATATATATGAGCAAATATTAAAACTCTAGGAATCATGCATTTGCCGAAAAAAAAATCCTCATATGCTAAACGACTGAACACAACAAACACACAGAAGCACAAGTCGTTGCGGGCAGACGAATGAAAACAATAAATATTGTAAAATAGGCTTGAAATTTTATGTTTGATATTCTCAAGCCAAATAGATTCACAGATTTTTTCTTCCTTCTCCAAAAAAATTAAAATCAGAATCTGTCTTACACATGATTTTCAGTGAAATCTGTCAGCTCAAACTGTCCAAAATCTGCAGACTGGCTCTGAATTATGGCAACTAGCTTTGACTCCTCCAGACTGCAAATGCGGACAATAATTCATTAAGCGTTTAGGTATGATTCCTAAACACTGTTCATGTAACAGTTTTTAATACTTAGATTTTATGATGCCGCTGACCAGTGACCCATTTGCTCTTTTGTTAGTCAGTGTGTACATCTATGAATGTGCACAACAATGTTAATCTTTAATTAATATCTAGAATTTCAATAAATTTGATAATAACCCCTAATTTTTAAAGGACAACACAATTTGTAATGCAGCAGCTTGAGCTCAATTGTCTTCTCCTTTTAAAAATTATATGGTTATTTTAAGTGTATAAATATCACCATCCATGTTTTTATCATAAATCACCTTTCAACTTTTTTTTTTTTTTTACGATTTATTTTTGCAGTTCAAATAATTCTTGAAAATGACTATAAATGTCAAAATTGCATGCATAATTATAAAAGATTTAGAAAATAAAATGTGAAATAGTTTTTGACACTTGAACTGTCACATCAGTTACTGTCACATCAACTTACAAACCACAAAACTCCTAGAAACAACTTTAATGAAATCATTTAAGACCATTAATGTAAAACTTCACTTCATGTTTATGCAGCATCACAGCCACTATACAATAAGAATCTCATTCACTTTTATTTGGTATTTTTATTTACATTGATTAGAATGGGCTGTTACAGTAGTTTCATGTAAAACCATGTTCACAGTGGGGCACATTGGAGGCAGAGCATACGAAAATGGAAATATTTCCCATGAGCACTTATCAAGACCACAAGAAGTCCAGAGGTTTTTTCCCATTCTCTTAAACTTTCTCTCATTTGACAACAGAAAATTTCCAGCGCTCCAAATAAAAACAAAAAGTAAAACAATCCCACTGAAAAGATTTTAGAATCTCCTCCCAAATCCTTTGACAAGAATCCAAGACTCCAGAATCTGCCCAGTAATAGTTTGTATATTATAAATCCATATATCTTTGTGAAAACATAAAGGTAAATATGCAACGAAGAATCCTTCAATTCTGTACTACGGCCAAAGAAATCTAACATATTACACAAAATATCCACACACACACGCTTCTCATCAAAGATTCGCAAAACCTGAATAGATTTGATCAAATACTTGAAATGATTCTCATACGTAACTGAAATGTGAACTACTAATGATTATCTATCACAACACTCGCACGTTTTCCTGTGAACAAAGTGAAACTGTCCATTCAGCCGTGTTCTGAACGTCTGTGGCATTTTACAAAAAAGGCACTGATCTTTCAATAAGCACAAGGACAAAGGGGGCCTAACTAATCTCAAAGTGCTCTAGCGTGTCAGCGAAAACAAAGAATAAACCACTGAACTGCGCACTCGCTCTCTGATCTCCTCGTGTATGGTGGGATTCAATCCATCATGCAGATGTGTGGCTGTGTATTCGACACAGCTGGCGTAGGTCCTCACGGCTGTCACAGGGAAGGTGTGGGTCTCGTCCAGAGCCGAGCGGCTGATCAAGATGTGATGACTTGGACGTAGTTAGCAGGGTAGAGGCCTATTTCTCCGCTGACCAGCTGTCCTTTACACCAGCCCTGCTCGTCCTCCTCACCCAGCTTCATTAACTCTTCACCTGTACGACACAAACATCAGAATTCCAGGATCAACAAGGATGTTGCACTTGGTGAAATCACATTCACCTACATGGGACAAACACCACAGCCGCCTTCAAAGGTGATTTTAATTCTAGCACTCTGACGTGATGCATGGGCAGGTGTTTTTGTTTTAGTCAGATTGCATTTCTCTTCTTATAATTTTCATATTACATGGCTCTGTACCATACTGTATTATAATGGAGATTTTTTTTTTCTGTTAGAAGTCAATTTTAAATTATATGCTCACACATATCCACTATTAATATATATTTAAAATGTATACATTACATTTGCAATCATCTAATACTTATTTTGAATCGCTAATACTTTATTAACAGTTTAACTTTATCTTTTAACAAATCTTAAAATGAATTTGCATATTTCATCCTGCATAATTATTATTTTTTTTATTCAGCAAGGATGCATTAAATTAATCAGGTGTTACGCAGTGTAGACATTTATAATTTTACAAAATATTTCCATTTCAAATAAATGTTGTTGCTTTCTAGTCATCAGACAATCATGTAAAAAGTAGGTTTTATTGGTTAGCATAAAAGACATTCTAAAACATTTTTAAAAAACCTTACTGACTCCAAACTTTTGAACAGTGGGGTAGATTATAATGTGTTTTAGCATTCTTTTTTAAAACAGAATTTAAAATTGTGAAAATAAAATTTTCCATTGGACATTTATGGGTTTATACAGTAATGAAAATAATTTCAGGCTTACTGAGACTGGACAGAGTTGTAATATTAGTGAACCCTAACTATCGCTCCATACTGGGATGTGCATGATTGTGAAGTCAAGCCTTGCAGAGTCAACATACAGTTTCGCAAGTGCTGCAATGATGTCACTTTTTTGTTTCACACACCCTCGTGCCTGTACAGACACATCAAGCGTAAACCAGGTTTCAAGGTCAGTTTATCTCTATGCACCTATACTGTTAAAAATGAAAACGCCTGAAATATTCTAGCGTGTATTCAGGGAACTTTAATAATTAACTGCCTCAAAATCCTTTTCCCTTATGAAGGTTTGCTGGAGGAACACTGAAAAAAAAATTGTAGGATTTGCTTTGAAACATTTTTAAGGGAACGTTTTATAGTTCTTGTAGGAACTTAATGGTACACTGTGTTTTTCTGTCATTAAAGAAAGTTTTACACATAAGGAATAAATAATACTGAACTGAAAACATTAGCTTTAGCATCATGCTACATCCACACAACTAGGTGTCAGCAGAAATCCAAGATGACTGTGATATCGGGCAATGCAACAAACACAAATACTGAGTACACCTTTAAAGGGGTCATATAATGTTGCTAAAAAGAACACTATTTGGTGTAATGCAATGTGTTTATGAGGTTTGTAAGGTTCAAAAAACAAATTATTTTCCACATACTGTACATTGTTTCTCCTCTATGCCCTGCCTTTCCGAAACGATTTTTACAAAGCTCATCGTTCTGAAAAGTGAGGTGTGCTCTGATTGGCCAGCTATCCAGTACATTGTGATTGGCCGAATACCTCAAGTGTGTGACGAAAATGTTGCTCCCCTTACCATACTGTGATGCCATCTCCCGGCGCGACGTGACAAAAACAAAAAACCCATTACAAACGAGGCATTTGTTGCATCCAGTGATTTGTGATCGGAGAAACAACAAGCGTTACTCTACACTGCTCAAAACTCACGTTTGAATCGTCAATGGCACATTCTTTAAATATGTAAACGTACTTACAGGCTGTGAGTCAACAGCGCCAGACTGTCCTTGCAAAGTTGGAACTGCCCCACTTTATAGAAACAGACACCGGAATTGTAGGCTACTCTCTCAGGACACAGTCCTCTTCCTCCGCAAAATGCGCAGCACTCATCTGAATATTTGGGTTGAACTGTTTCAGAACAGTGTTGTAAATACAACTGAACCACTGATTTCTAGTCGTGTGATCTTTTGGAAGGCAAAATAAAGTAGCTTCGCTTTCACAACGAAACACACAGCGTCTCCACAACATGGCGCTGGCGGCAACAGCAAGAATAAAAGTTACGCCTTCTTTTTTTGCGTGAACATTTGGGCGGCATTATGCAAATCTTTCTACATCATGATGTAGACATGTTTTAGGTAGGCGTGGTTGACTCCTAACTTTTATAAAGAATATCTCTTTGGATTTGAGACTTTAGTCTTTGCAACTTTACAGATCTTCTTTATGCACCAAGAGCTTGTAACAATTCTAAGAGAAAAGAAAACTTTAAATCACATCATATGACCCCTTTAAATCTACTTTACTTGAGTGATAAAAAAAATAAAAAAAATACTTCAGTAAATGACCACCAGGTGTCACGCTTGGCATGTCTGCTATTGCAGATTTTGTTAGAGTTGCTGACTGGCATGGATTTTGGCAGTGTCTTGCATTCATAAATAACCTGAATGTATCCTTTAAGCTCTATATAATATTTAAAGCGTGCATGCTGATTTAAAAACCCTCCAGGTGGATCCTGGGACCTGCTCATCTATCAAGCTCTATTCTAGCAAACAAGATCAAATGAGATCGTTTCATTATTCTTGCCCTGGCCATTTAGTTCTGACCTTGAGATTTGATTTACCCTCATTCTACATGACTTCACAGCTTCCTGCAACACAGACACTAATGCTAAATATATTTGGTTTGCTGGCAAATATATATATATTTGGTTAAACTCAGACTAAGCTGGATCCAAAAGACCTTGAGCCAATCAGAGTGGAGGGCTCTGCTTTAACACTGTCCTAACTGATGCCATTTATTGACTTTTGGGAAGCCTTTGAATTCAGTTAGTTCATTACATGCAGGGATCAGCTGATCGCCCATGGAAACTATTGATTTATTAGGAAGCCTGATGTGAACTTTACTCTGGAAAACGATAAAAACAAGGTCAAAGGATAACATTTTTCTTAATTCGATTCCTTTTTCCACTGAAAGCAAACAGTTTGTTTCAAGTGTAACAGCTCAGATCAGCTTAATATAAGCGTTTAATTTCTTTGCCCATTTTGACTTGTTGCTTTTATTTTTGTAAATTCTAGAACAGCCATATTGGAAATGAATAAATTTTTTTTTGTGTCAGTTCACTAGTTCCAAAGCAGTTTCATGGGTTTTGTCTAAATGTGAGGAAGCAGTCTCAAATAAACCCATGTAACATGTAGGGTTTAATCACACACATGCGCACATGCTTAGATTGACAATCCCATTTTCATTTCATCCTTTCCACAATGCCTTTTGAAATAACTGCAGAACCATGCACAGCAAGGCATTGAAAGAGCAAAGGACGAACAAAGAAAAGGGGTTTGATGAATCCACAAGCCGCAGCCATGTGTATGTTCATGTGTGTGGCATTAATAAGCATTAGTAGGGATTAATACCTGCTTTAAAGCTCAGCTCATCAGCCTCCTGCCCTGTGTAATCATACAGCGCTTTAACACGAACCCCGACTACCTTCTCCTCCTCATCAACCCCGTTGCCTGCGATGTATTTTTTGGGGCTCTCTTCATCAGACCAGTCCGAGGAGTAGTCTTTACCTGCCCTGTTTAAAAAGAAAAGGAATTAGAAAACTGAACAAATCCATGGACAAATCATTTTAATAGAAAGTGGAAGATTGGCAACTTGGTTATCAGGTGATCAGTGATAGTTCAGCTAAAAACATTTGAAAAGTTTCAAATTTATAGAAGGAATTCAATTTAATTGAATTTTTATTTTCTGTGGCATGCTGTGGATTATCACAGAAACTAATTTCAATGTCCTTCAAAAATCACATTAGTCATGCGCAAGCAGTTAAGTCTTAAAGGGATACTCCACCCCAAAATGAAAATTTTGTCATTAATCACTTACCCCCCACGTCGTTCTAAACCTATCTTCAGAACACAATTTATTGGATGAAAACCAGGAGGTTTGTGACTGTCCCATAGACTGCCAAGTAAATAACAGTGTCAAGGTCCAGAAAAGGTATGAAAGACGTCATCAGAACACTCCATCTGCCATCAGACGTGCAATCTGGGTTATATGAAGCGACGGGAACACTTTTTGTAAGCGAAGAAAACAAAAATAATGACTTTATTCAACAATTCCTTTGACCGCTGACCGCATTATTTACTTGGCAGTCTATGGGACAGTCTCAAGCCTCCAGGTTTTTCATCCAAAATATCTTAAATTATGTTCCAAAGACGAACAAAGCTTTTACAGGTTTGGAACGACATGGGGGTAAGTGATTAATGACAAAATTTTCATTTTGGGGTGGAGTATCCCTTTAAGCCCAAAGTATATTTTGGTTAGCGTATGCACACAATGCACAGATGTCAATTTTATCCAGCTCATTACTGAATCGCTGAGTGGAAGTGGAAGATCAGGGTTGCCAGGTCTGCATAACAAAACCAGCCCAATTGGTACTCAAAACTAGCTCAACAGACCCTTCACAAAGACCCGCCCCCCTTAGTTATTGTTGCTATGTCCGTCAAGCCATGGTGCTCACACGCTACATGTTCTCACGCAGTAAAAAAATATGTCACAGAGCAAAGAGAAAACTGACAACGCACCGACAGACAAGACAAAGCAGGTTACTTTTGGTATGAAACAAAGTCTCAGCTTTCAAAATTGTTGTTTTTAAAATATTCAAACAATAAATAACGTTTTGTGTCGTGACATCACTGTAGCGCCTCAGTTCAAGCGGCATTTGAAACGATCATCCCTTCCACTTTACTAGTTATAGTATGAAGCATGTATGAATGAACATCAGAAGGTATCTTGTTTCAGCCCCGGAAAGTCAATACACCCCATTTTTGGAGTTCAAGACCACCGGCATGAATCTACCCTCCTGTCTGGTTTGTTTGTTGGACAAAATTGCAGATTCAGTGGCATGATTGGTCAGATCTCGTGTCAGTCGAACTCCTGGTGAAGGGTCAATTGGTTATAAAAAAAAAAAAAAAAAAACAGCCCATGGCAGCAACATAAATGTAGCCAAATACCACAGAAAAAACGCTGACTTGGCAACATTGTGGAAGATAATGACATACTCGGGAAGTGGAAGAAATGCAAATTACAAATACCTAAAATTGGCAACATTGTGTTTTAAGTATTTTTTAAGGTACAGAATGTTATAAGTCTATTGCACAACAATGGTTTTTCGTTATAGCTAACAGGAGAAGAAATCACCTTCCTTTTGTCTGCTGCGACAAATGCAACAAGGTGAGGTCCAGAAGAGTTATGCATGTGGAAATTGGCATTGTTTTTTTATGCTGCGACAAATGCAACAAGGTGAGGTCAGAAGAGTTATGCATGTGGAAATTGGCATTGAGTGGTCAAAAATTGTTCCTTTGCGCAGACCTCAGATATACAAAAAAAAAGTACACTAAGTAAAAAACACAATATTGTAATGCATTACTTTTAAAAATGAGCTTGTGTGAGAGTTAAGAAAGAGTCAAAGACATTCTGTCAGTGATAACTCCTGGAGAAATAGTGCAGACACTGGATAAGGATGAAACTTTATAAATGTCAGCAGCATGTGTTGACTGCCTGTGTCTGTGCATGCCATCAAATGGAAAACCTTTTGAAAGGCTATGCATTCGGCTGTATTCATACACCAAATGTCTGTGTCATAACTGAAGTTTACTGTGGGCTTAAGGAACAAAACATTCCAGAGGGCTTAAAAAGCAGATATGTGCAGGCAGTTTTTTTTTTTTTGTTAATTAATTTATTAACTATAATAATATGTTTTGTTTATGCAATAATCGTGTCTCAATTATCCTTTTAGTGGTGGAACTACTTTTCCAGGTGGATTAACTTTTGGTTATGCATCTCCAACACATTTCCACTGGGTGGACTTCACTGTACATAAACTATGTGGTATCCACACATGTCACACTGTTTAAGTTTCGTGACAATACTTTCAAAACTGTGTAAAGTTTATCTCTGTCTAATGTCTTGCCCCACAGATGCTGTCAATAGACCACAACTTGTACTGAACCCGGAACATTCCTTCAATATTTACTCAGAGAAAAATAAGTGTAAAGCAGTACTAGAAACAAAGACACATGTTGATTTTCAGAGGAGACAGCAAGGAAAAAAATAAAAGGTTTAATTGTTAAAAACTTGATTTAAGCATACTGCTCTGAACAATTTTTAGCTTGGAACTAATGTTCACAAATGATTGGCTCTCACAAGGGACTGGGATCAGATGGGTTCATTTGATTCATCTTAATACCAACAACAACAACAACAAAAACTACATAATGTTAACAGATCTCAAAATGTTCTCATCTAGAAGATCTGTTTAGCTCTGTTCCACAACCTAGTGAGCTACCTTGCTATTTGCTGCCTACATAGGCAGCTGTCTTCTAAGACAATATTCTAAGCCTACAGTAAATGGAACCTCAAAATTGCTTAACTTAGAGAAGTTTGGTTCACACATCAAGTGAAATCAGTGAGAGGAAAAAAACATCTCAGTTTATCAAAATGACTGATGAAGAAAAATAAATCGACAGTCCAAGCATCCACATAACTGACCCATTTATCTGTAGGGTTGGGTATAGATTGGGTTTTTTATGATACCGGTGCCATATCGATACTTTTAAAACGGTACCGGTTACTAAGCGGTGCCTGAACCAAAAAAAAAACAGAGCCACAAAAAACTATGGATAACATTAAAGAACATGAAAAATATTTAAAATAAATCCATAGCATTCACACGCTCCTTGGATGCTCTCATTTCCCAAGTTGTGCTTCCTTTACTCTAAGGCTAATAAATGTATTTCATGATCTGGGTCATTATTTAATACAAAACCACAGATAATGTTTCTACTGTATCTGTCAATCACTCTTATATTTATTTAAAATGACTGCTGTCTGTCACTGTCTTTAATCAGTTCTGTGAATGACTTTGTGGTAATTCTTTATAAAGTAGCAACAATGTCGTTTGTAAAGTACAGTACTGTGCAAGTCTTAGACACATTAGTATTTTCACCCCAAAAAAGAGTTTTAAGCCAGTTATTTATATCTTTTGCTGTAGTGTGTCCATAGGAAATATCAGTTTACATTTCAAAACATTAATTTTGCCATCAATTTTAATAATAATCTAGTGAGATTTTTGAATGCACAAGCAGTCTGACAACAGCCGGTGCTCCACACAGAGATCTGATCTCACCATCATCGAATCTGCTGTGATTACATGAAGAAACAGATGAAACTGAGACAAACTAAATGTCTCCACAGCAAACAGACACACTACAACAAAAGATATAAATAACTGGCCGAACACCATTCTTTGGGGTGAAAATACTAACGTGCCTAAGACTTTTGCACAGTAGCGTATGTATAAAGTAAGTATAATTAAATTAAGTATATTTAAATAAGTATAATTAAAGTAGATTTTCGCTGGAGGAAACAGCTGTGGTGCGATGAGCGGTGAACGAAGCGTTTGTTTTACATTTGTTTGTAAAACGTTTGGTAACTCGTGACCTTTTGTAAACTATGACAAAGAACTGCACAGATACAGATGTTGATGTACAATCTATCGATAAACACACCTTGTGTCCTCTGTTTGATTCCCGTCACGCTGCTCCGCCGCGGTCTGCCGATTGAAGAGCGAGCTGAAAGACAGGGAGGACACCGGTCTGCCGCCGTTTTCATATGAAATTTAAGGGGACTGACTCTGAGGCGATTGTGCATTTGTGTGCAGTTTATGGAGCTATAGCACTGCTTAAAAAGCCTAGCGACGCCCATGCTTCTTGTGTACATTTCGGGGAACCAGGACAAATATTTCAATCGATCGCTCATGCACTTATGAGGCACTGAAATGAGGCACCGAAATCTGTGTTCTGATTCGGTTCGGTACATACCGGTTACATAGGTACCGGTGCCACATTGGAACCGGTCTTCAGTACCCAACCCTATTTATCTGTTGTAGCTTATCCACTTTGCATTCACAAAATAGCCACTGACACAGTCAAAAGCTGCCGTCTGAGAAGCGCTAACTGAATGTCACAGTTTTAATCAACGATTTTGGCCTTCCAGAACAATTTCAGCCTGTAACAGTTTTGATTTTCTGTTTTGATCTTTTCGGTTGCTGGAGTCTGTGTATCACTACTGCATAACATTGCTGCCTACTTTTGCAGCAACCTTTGTGTAAGGCGTGTATCCATGATTCCTTAAAATACTGTCTAGGTAGGCTGCTAACTAGGTTTTAGAACAGAGCTGTTGTTTGTACTCTTAGAGAGGAGGTCAATAAAAAGAGAAAGTTGCACTGACACTCCTGGTGCATAGCCTCTTAGGTTCTCGTAATAGCCATCCGCCTCAAGCCACCTGTGGGTTTAAGAGTCAACAGAGACCACACTAATAAGCAGGAAGCTGCAGAAGGCCACATTTAATACTGCAATTTAACAGGCATTCTCCTGTGTGCTCGTGTTCCCTGTGAGAGAGATTCAGATACAACACACAAACATGAGCCATCTATAGTATCTGTACCAGACCTTCACGGTTCTTTGCAGGCACTTCATTTAGCTAATACCTTGACCTCCCTTGATCCTGTGTTAACATGCTACCCTAACACACACACGCATGCACACACACAAACACATATGTACACAAATAGTTTGAATAAGTTGTATTTGTTGTAGTTGGTTTTGTTGGTTGTGTGTGAAGCCCTCAGGGAAGAACTGTTGCCAGGATAATTAAAAAAAAACCAACAATAGCAACCCTCCACTTCTAAATACTACACTGTAATTAAAAGTTGGATTATTATTGTAGCAGAATATGAAACTCAAGAATCTGTGTATCTATATTTGGGTGGCTGACAAATCTACATTTTTAAAATAATTTTGAGGAAATATTGTTTTCATGTTGCACCAATTTTTGGTGCACCTTATTTGATATCATTAAATTGTATAGTCATTATATTGGCCTGATTTTTACAAAAAAATTTAAATACACATTTATTAGATCAATTGCTGTGATTTCTAAAACCTCAGTTGTCACCAGTTTAATCAACTTTTTTGCACCACACAGAACTGAACTGTAAAAAGGGGCCGAAATGTTGAATTTAAAGGTCCAAAAAAATGTAACTTGATTGAGGGTTAAATGCATTAATTAAAATATACTATCTATCTATCTATCTATCTATCTATCTATCTATCTATCTATCACTGAACAAATTTTTAAATAATAATTTACATTTTTCAAATTATTTTTAAATACATTGTTCTTACATTTAAATTTTTTTATTTAAATGCAAACACAATTATAAAAGATATAAATATTTTCTTTGCGCATGAGCATATGAGCATACAGTAATCAGATGTACCTCGTAGTTTCCTGTGGAGTCTTCGGGGGTTCATCTCCCGCGGAGACAATATTAGTCAGAGTGACCACGTCATCAGAACGACTGTTTCTGTCTCTTCGGCTGATGGAACGGTTTGCTTCTGGTGACCACTCCTGTTAAAACATGAAATGTGAAAATCAATCATTTGCATGTAACTTATTTGTGTTTTTTAAGTATAAATAATCTTATATATTATTTTAATAATATAACATAATGTGTGCACGCACATATGCAAGCAAATTTTACAGGATTTTGTGTTTGTGTTTTACAAGCAATAAGCAATGGCAATGCTATAAAAAGGCATTTACATTATACTGTCACTGCATTACTTCACATCCAGTTTTCCCTATTAATAAAACAAAAATATACTGTTTGGTGTGTGTGTGTGTGTTAATCCATCCCAGTAAATAACTCTGCCTTAAAGCACAACAAGAATACAGATCAGTCACACAATGTGACTATGACATTCACAGTCACATGTGGGACCATCATCCAGTCAGCCTTCTATAACTGTGCAGGGAGAGCAAGTCTGTGCATTTTCACAGCCACACAAAGGACTCCAGTGTGCTGGCAGAACAGGGAGGATGCCAGAAGTTTCCTCTAGAGGTGTCACTTACCTGGGCAAAACCTGACTAAAAGCTTAGTTTTAGCTCTGTGACTGCTATTCACTCTCCTACTGCTCAATTAAACATTCACACCATGGAGGATTTCTAAATTTCAGACACTCAGATTCCATGACACATCTGTACACACACAGTTGTGTTATGTACAAACCTCATTTACACAAATGGAGATGCTGACACTGCCACTGTGTGTCTGTGTGTGTTCGTATTGTGGGGAGGGATGGGAAGGATTGGCATTAGGGAGAGGGATCTGACATTCCAGAACCCACTCATGGGCTGTGCAAAGACAACAGCTCATTCATGCTCAGCCCATTAGAAATTCACCACCACTGGAGCCCGGGGCCCAAAACTGCTCTATGGCTGACAACTCCACAGCACTGTTTTGGTCATTAAATGCTGTATCTTTTCTAAGCAAATGTTACCGTTTATGTTTGCAGTCTGGTTTGTGTGTTTCCTGGCATTCTGTGATGTAGCAAATATTCTAAACAAAACAGTATTTTGTAGAGTAGAGAACTTGCTATACCTCTAACTGGGGCCAATTCATGCTCATGCCGGGCCCATGGGTGTTCCTCCACCACCTGAGGTCCTCGGTGTCATTGGCTGCGTTGATGGTCTGGCTGAGGTCTCGGAACAGGCCTCGAAATCTGCATGGGGATTTTCCACATACTCGGTCAGGACAGGGTTTATTTATGCACAAGGAAGTGTGTGTTTAAAAAATACAGCCAACATCAACTTTAAATGATGGTTGTTGCCAAGACAAACATTGCTATTAATACGGGTCATACCTTTAACGCACCTGACACAGAAATTTTTTTAGACACATCCTGCATAGTGTCAAAAAAAAGTACCATTCAGTTTAAGAGACAATTTAGTACATTACCTTATATAAGTACCTTGTTGTAGTAGACATATATTTACGTAAACGGTAATGCACCACTGGCAATACAAGCTTTTACTAAAACGAGGGTATTTTAGCAGCAGAAATGTGATTTTTATTTATTATTTTAATTGGTGTTACATGACTAGAAAAAAAAGAGAGGAAAATGGTTATGTCATTCCCTTTTGCCAAAACCTTGACAACCATAACGCATTTTGGATTTTGGTGCCACTAAGCCAATAAGACAGATTTGTGCAGACAATTAATATGTATTGATCGGCAAAAGCATACACTATCAAAATATAAAACTTCAGTTTGTTACTGATCATGCAAATATGCAAACAAATGTTAAATATACCCCTGTTATTTACAAATGAGGAAAAAATCCATTTGTGTAAATAGTATATAAATGCAATGTACAGACATCACATGCATTTCAATGGGATTAAACAGCTCCCCCTTTTGCAGCAGATTTAGCCTAGTCTACAAATAACTGTCAGTACAAATACCTAAAAATTATTTTAATTTACAATAATTAATACTCAAAATCAGCATCAGTCGCACGCACACTCAAGCTCCGATATTCCAGCGCTCATTTGGAGTCATTCTGAATGGATTGATGAATCAGTGAGTTGCTGACTTGAGAACTGCAGCAATCAGATCAGTTAGATTCACAAATGAAGAGTTCAGTGTGATTTGTAAAACCATTTCAACAGGTTCATTGCTCTTGCATTTCAGAGGAGGCGATTTCTACAGGTCAAAGGAACTTTGTTTTTATAAAGCGAAGCAGACTATGCTATAAAAGTATGATATTATGCTTTGGGGATGTAATGAAGTAAAACTAAATGTTTCCCAAAACAAAAATACTCTGATAGAGCACAGATACTTGAACAATTTGCTCAAGTACAGTAACAAAGTAAAAATACTTTGCTACTGTCCACCACTGCTAAATGAAGTAAAACTGTAACAATACAAAGCTGGTTGAAAATCTAAATACTTATCCTTTTCAGTACTACTATGAACCTTTTAGGTGTAAAAGTACAAAAAGATACCCTTTTGAGGGTACTGCCCAGTGACAAGCTGTTGTACTCCTACAGGTACAACTTTTGCACATTATTTTCCTAAAAGAGTGCACCAGAGGAGGAATATGAGCCATAGATACTTGGGATGGGCATAGACCCTAGTGGCCGCAGAGTAACATGCTAAAACCACCCACTATACCTTAGTATCCTGTTGACGAGTTTTGTTTGGACAAGCAAAAAAAAAAAAAAAAAAAAAAAAAAGTTAAAAATCTAGTTTTTAGATTCATAACCACTGCTAACAGAACAAAAGATTAAGTACCATGGAAATACAAAGAATGAGGGAGGGATAAAGTAAGCACAAAGATTCCTGTACATGAAACTATGCTATATATGATTACCACACAGCTCAGCACCAGCCCTGTAATTACAGCTCAACAAAAGTAAACAATTGTGCAAAACTGCAGAGACAGGTCTGAAGGGTGTTGTTTTTGTTGCTATTCTGAACACGTAACTCCACGCTGCTTAAGCTAACACCGAAACACAAAATGAAAGGAGGTATTTGTTCACTGATTAAAAAACAAAAAGGATACATGAAGTTACCCTAGCTTTCTGGTTAATAGTCAACGAGACGCTCAGAATTCCTCAATAAGTAAACATAACGATAACAGAGGGCCTGGAAAAACAAATAAGCACTTATTAATGGTTAACATTTTTCATTTATTTAAGTTTTTAGCTATGGACACACAAATGACCGGAAACTGTTTTTAAGAGCCTGAGGTTACTGAAATTGCTGATATAAATCAGGATTTGACATTGAGTAAAGTTTGAGACAGAGCTCCCCATTTGTCTCATGTCAGTTTAAATTGAACAACTCAAAACGGTGTCGAAATCTGTGCCTGTCAATCTCTCAGTGGCTCGGTTTCAAACTCTAGCATGCCACCCAACTAGACAGCTTTTGTAGACTGCTAAAAACAACTGGAAGATAAATTCTGCTGCCTTCTAAGATAATTAAATCTTCATGGATAAACTCAGCTAAAAGCAATGTCACCTGTAAGTACATTATTCTATCCAATTCCAAAAGGTACCAATGAAAATATCTATTCCTATTAAAAATAGGAAAAAGCAACTCCAGAATCCACTACATCAAGCTCAGTAAACAAAATTGGTTGCATTTTATTTTACAATATGTGCACGTAACTGTACTTACCTAAGAAAGTAACTGATATTATAACTACATGGGTTAGGTTTAGGGATAGGTTCAGGGTAAGTACCTAGTTTTTATCCAGTACTTGTAAATATTTATGACAAGTACATAGTATGTACATGCGGAGCAGGACTGTAAAATAAAGTGCTACCATAAAAAAAAAAAAAAAATCTAAGATGCCAGACAGAGAAATCTTGACAAATTATATTAATTCAAAAAGTACTGACTCAACGAAAACAATTTATTGTAATAAAATTAGCCTATTTTTCCAAATAGTGACAAGCCAGTGAGAATTATTAGCCAAGAAGTTGGTTAAAGTCAAGGAAAATGCAGATTATTAATATATGCATACTATATTAAATATTAAAACATACTGATTTAAAATGCTATAATCTAATTAAATTTTTTTTTACAATGTGTGTACTATATATTTATTATGCATAGTAAAGAGTCATTAGCAGCATTAGACTCTACTGGACTCTAAATTACTGAAGCAGTGTTTGTGTGGTGCATGTGATTTGTTGTCGATGAGTTTCACATCAAACATTTTGATTAGGATGCTGTCCAAGAAGATAAGTATCTAGTAGACAGTGAAGCAGAGAGACTAACCCATCATTGCTGGAGAGGTCCATGTGCTGGTGTATGTCCTGCAGCACTTCTTTAAAAAAGCGAAGCCTCTTTTTTTCTGCCTCCTGTGTGATTTCAAACACTTGCTCCATGTCTTCCATGTAACGTGGGTTAGAGCGATTCAGCTCCTCCAGGGCTCTCTCATAACGCTCCTTAGCCTGAGGGAAAACATCCAAACAAATTTGCAAGTTCATGGGAGTCATGGGACACATTTCACAAGGTCAATTCCAAAGATCATAATTTCCTGTTCAGTATACTCAGAACACATCTAATGGACCAGTGCATATTCACAATGTTTGGATCGAGAGTTGTTGAATCTGAAATGCAAGCTGTACAACTTTCTTCATTTATGAGTCACTTTGGATCAAAGCATGTGCTTAATGAAATGCAAATGAATTTCATGACTCTATAAAACAGAAAATAAAGTCTGCTTTTATAAATTATAGAAAAATTTGAGCAAAATCCTTTTAAAGACATGAAATCAGGTGATGTTTCCCTCTGAGGAGACAGAAACTGCAGGAAGTATATTTTTATGAATGAAACTACACATTCAACAACATGTTATTCACACCCATAATTTTGCATTGTCACAACAAGTCGAAAGACATCGTCACAGGGGCCATACTATTGCCACAAGCAACAAACAAGCCTTATCTTGTCTAAGTTTATGGAAATTCTGTCATTTCAATCCCCACCCATCTCCTTCAGACTAGACATGGACAGTTGTAAACAAGCTAATACAGTAATTACCAACGTGAAAATGACCATAATCCTTAATAAAACTGAAAAACTGTTGTGTCTATGCTTTTTCTCTCATGCTACCTTCTCTGCCTCTTGGGTACATTTCTCCAGGCGCTCTGTGAACTTGCGGACCTCTTCTGGGGATTTGGTGGGGTCAGCCTTGGCATGAGATTCACGGGTCAATGCCGTGCGCTCTTCCTTCCGGGCTTGATGATAACTCTTCTTGGTAGACTCCACCTACCGCAGAGAAGATATTTACACAGCCATATTATTTAATAATTACAAAATATACTGTTACTGTAAGTACAAACATGATTCTCTTAAAACATTGTTTAAAAGGACAGCTAACCCAAAAATAAAGATTCTGCCATCATTTATTCAACATAATGTTATACCAAACATGTATGGTGGTCAAACTATATACTAAGCTATCATATGGCCTTAGAAGACTTGAAATATAACGAACAAATCATATGGGCCAGTCATTTTTTATTTGGTCAACTTGACAATCACTGGTCACTGATTACCATCTACTAGTTGTATGAAGGAAAAAAAAAAGATTTCAGTTTCAACTAAACTTACATTCCATAAAAAAAGACAGTCAAGTGCCATTACGATGAGTAGATGATAACATCAGATCAGATAATTTTGGGTGAGCTGCCAATTTAAAAAAAGAAAAAAAAGAAAACAAACGCAACAAAAAACAACAACAACAACAAAAATTCTTTGCCATTGTTTAATGGATGAAATCCATACTAATGGCTTTGTATTCTGCACAGGAGGAGACTCACATCCTTCAGTTTTCGGACCCAGGGTTTCTGGGCCTTGCGGAAGCCTTCATCGGCGTCTTTGGTCTCACGGAATCCACCAATCATTTGCTTGTGGAAGGCATCCTTCTGCCAGTTTCTAATCTTTTCGCTGTCCTCAACAACCAGTTTCTCTTTTAGCTCCATATGAATCTCACTCAGTCTGTCTGCCGCATTCATGAAAGCATGCCAGGCCTTTTCCAGAGTCCCATACTGTGGGCCTGCAGGACAGAAATAAGAATTTAGCTTTATCTGTCAGCTCAAAACACTGGATAATTGCTTAAAAGCCTAAATTTACTGTATAATAATTGTAGGTCTGTGTGTCTGCCACTTTAAGGTCACGTGGTCTAGTTAGTGAATATGTGGCCAGCCTGAGGGTCTCACTGGGAGGTAATCCATTCATATCCTTTGACTTTTCATAAGGTCAATCCAAAATACTGTGGTTTGTTTAAACTGCATACATTTACAGTTTATTTTTCAAATCCAGCATTTAGGATTTACTGTTCTTGCTGTTATTTTTGCAAGTGCTCAAAACACATGAATGCAGGTAGTGTAGTCAAAATCCAGTATATCCAATATACACCGGTTGCTAAAGGAATGATGAATGATATAAAGTGATAGATCACTGACACATGATGACACAACTCCCATATTACACTTTCATACCTCCTTTTCCCCAAACTTAGAAACTACTGTGCAGCTATTAAGGGTTTGACAGAAGCACTTATCAGCTCATGGGAACAGAATGTGTTGATGTAACTGTAGAGGGATGCATCTATCTAAGGAGGATGAACGATGAGACTTAAAAGTCACGCTCACCTTTCTCCACAACACCCCTCCATTTCCTGGCCCAGTCACTCAGCTGCTGGGAATAGCCCTTCTCAATCTTGGCCCGCTCCTGGAAGCAGCTGACCAGCTCATTGCATAGTTTGTAGCCATCGTCAATGCGTTTTACCGTCCTCTTGTAGTTCCCAGGCTGACAAACGAAAGTCATGTTAGAGTCATTCCATTTCTAAATCTGACTGATCCGGTTCTCAAGTTGAACTCACAGACTCAATGATCTTGTCACAACAGTTAACACCAAGGATTATCAGTGAAAAGGTTAAATGTAGGAATGTAGGATTTTAGAATTAGATTCATTATGACTCTAACTTAAAACCGAAATGAAATTAAACAGAACAGTATTTATACTTCTGTTATCAAATGAAATGAGAAAAAAGGATCTACAAAAGCATGGCCTTTATAACAAATCTCAGAAAACTTGGGGTAAGCTGAATTATAAGGAAATATATGAATTGTTTATTTCTCAAATAAAAATATAAAAATAAATTAGAAAAATTCATTTTACTAGTACACTATCCAATTCCAAAAGTCTTATTTTGCTGCAGATTATTTACATTTATTGATATTCAGAACACTAGAAGTAAAGCAATTGTAACATTTTCTAATAGTGTTTGTAATGACATTTCCTGCATTTGAAGGCAAAGCTCACAATCACTAGCTATTAGTTGAGCCACTGACACAGCTTACCCCAAAGCATTTGGCAAACTTTACCCTAGCTACCATTTAAAAATAAATAAATAATTGGCTAATCTTTATATTGTTACAGTTTTATACAATGTCAATTGACCAATACATTTGAACTTTTTACACATGGTTGTGACAAAATTTATATTATATTATAAACTTATAAAAAAATTTTCATGCACATCTTTCAATTGCAGGCTGCTGTATATGAAGGGCCCTTACTAAATACATAATGATAAAAAAAACAATAAGCACAGTTTGTTAGATTAGGGGAGCAACACATCTTACATAGTGGCACAATCTCCCCATTCTCCCCTAAATTCCTCTCTGCATTACAGTGACGAGTATGATGGCAAAATAAACATTTCACTTTACTATCTAAAAGCACTTCACATCTGTTAGTTTTCTCCAAGGCAAGTATAGACCTGATCCAAGCATGTTTGAAGAAACAGTGGAGAAGGGGTCTACAACTACTACAAATCTTGCCAGGGCGGAAACCTCTGAGAAAGCTCATGGAAATGTCAGGTCTGCAAGGATCTGTTCCTGTAGTCTTTAACTCCCTGGCTGGACACCACAGTATGCGGCCCACTCTGCAAGGAAGATTTGTGTGCATATGTGCATTTGCGGTTGGGGATACTTACCTCCCAGAAGCTGTCCCAGCTCCCAACGTCTTGCAGATCACCGTTGGAAGACATTTTGGGGTCACCCTTGCAGCACGGAATGTTGGCGGCTGTCTGTTAAACTGCAAAGAACAAGACATGAAATCAAATAGAGCCAACAACTGAAGTCAGTAACAGCAAAATTTTGTTACAAAAAATGAAGACAACCAAATACAGCAGTCTTGCCAGAGAAGAAACTAGTTTATCCAGTCTCTGCTCTACATGTCACAGGCCCTCAAGTTCAATCCAAAAAACTAAGCAAAGGCAATTCAAAATATATTCCATAAACATTTCACTACGGTCTTGCCAGCAACCTGTTGTGACCCAACACTCCTTGGCCTCTACAGTTAAGACATCTGCCCAGGAACAGTAATCCTGTATTCCAATTCAAAGAAGAAGCCAGCGTAGCCCAGCCTCACTTCTGAGCGTCTTTGTCTGCCTAAGGCAACCTAGGTAAGGCAGAAACTTCTCTGCCCCAGTCTGGGTGGAGTCACACACACACAAAAAAAGGATGCCACAGTCACCCAGGTCCTCCCACTAATTTGTTTCTGGTTGAATGTTGAGGATACTACTGAAAATAAAGGTTCTTTATTGGCATTGATTTTTTTTATTTTTTAATTCAACTTTATTGTCCATATGCAGAGTACAAGTACAGAGCTAATGAAATACAGATGGAACCTTTTGTGGAATGATTTCCTTTATTTTTAAGAGTGTAGAGGCATTTGACCTAGGTAGTAGCCACCAGGGTGACCTTTTTAGAACTAAGTGTTGCATTCGCACTGTTGGTAGGAACTCTGAAGTGACATAAGCCGACTGACAGTGACATCATTTAAGCGTTACATTCAACAATGTCAATAACTAAAGGACAGAGAAGTGCCTGGACTTCACTGTCAGTCCATCTATTTCTGTTTTCCATATCCGCGGAGTTAGTTCATAGAGTAAGTATATGTAAACTGTGTGTTTACATGGCTTTTTTCAAAATGGTGGATGCTATTGTCTTGTATGGCATGCATTCAGCCAATTAATAAACACCTACATCACTAGGAGTTCCTATTGTGCTGGGTAAGGCCCTACAAGACCCTATTAACTAATGTTCCTATAAATAAATCAAATCCGGTTTTTCCACCAATGGTTAGAGGAACTATAAAAACATTCATCCAATCCCATAGAAGAACTATTTTGGGTACCTCAACGAACCTTTCAGTGAATAGCTCTTAAAGAACCATTTCTTCGTGTAAGGAATATCTGAATAATCTCTTTTCCACCATATAGAAATGTTTGTGCATGGAAAGGTTACATGGATGTTACAGGTTATTTATTAAAACATAAATTCCAATAAAGAACCTTTTTTTAATGGAGTGTCTATTTACACTAAGTGCAAATAGCCAGCCTTGTTGGCGGAGGCTATTTACACTAACTCCGCCCACCAACGTGTGGTTCAGCTAGTCAACATTACAAAAGACAGTCGTCAGCTCCAGTGGCGCAGATAGTAACACGTGTGTCGTACTCATTTTGACGCGATCGACCGGGTTCGAATCCGCCTTTTGGCAAACTTTTTTCTCCCTTTTCAAATTTCAAATCACATCAGAAAAGCATTTATTTTCAATGAAAATGAAGGAAATAATCAAAAAGTTGAAAATAAAGTAACAGGTAGGGTTAGGGTAGGTGTACGGAGGGCTTTATTGTCCCAGCAAGGTGGCATCCATTTAATAATCTGAATTCAAATTAAAATTTACACTCAATAAGTTATTATTGCATACTGTTTTATAATGTACTGTGGTGCAGATAATTGCCACTATTTGCAATAAGTAGTATAAATAGCAGAAAATCCTGCTATTTTAACAGTGTAAATAGAATATTTGCACTTAGTGTAAATAGCATATCAATAAAAAAAGCTACTATTTGCACTTAGTGTAAATAGCATATATCGCTAAGAAAATATGGTATTTTCACAGTGTAAATAGCCTCTATCCCTATATACACTTAGTGCAAACAGCAGCTGCCTTTTTTTAAATAGTGGAAAATCCCCTTTTATGGGAGCTTTATTTTTAAAAGTGTAGCGAGATAAAAATATGTCCAATGACATGGAAGTGTCCATTCACTATTGCTCATAGGGACACTATGCCTATCAGGCACTTAATCATTGCCTTAAAATAACCTGTTTATTAACGCACAAACTGCTTTGGCTATTGCATAAACTATATTTAGTCCAAACAGAACAAGTAGGTATACAGCTAATGAACCTTGTACACGCTCTTCCTGTGCCTGAATACATTTAGCACTGCTTCTGGCCTTGGGTTCTCTTCATATTGTCTGAGCCAAGGTCGTATAGCTTCCTCAAACAGACATAACAAACGGGAGGAAGGAGTGGGATCGGCCTTGCAGAAGCATCTGCTCCCAATTTAGGCCAAACTGGCTATGCTAATGGAAAATTAGCATCCTCAAGGGGGGCTTGGGAACTAACAGAGTGTTGAAGAGCATTTGCTGTGGATGTACTAGTTTTGGCAATTCATTCAATGGTTTGTTAAATCCTGCTTTTCAATATCTTTTCAAATATGACACAAAGGTTGGACAGTATATCAACTTAGTAAAGTATAATCTCATTTGAACTTCACAGATTTTACTAAAGGAGTGCCATAGCGCACGTCAAACAGATGGAGTGGACTTAAATAGGAATGCAATAATTCTAAATAAATGCATGTTAACTTAATGGGATTAATCAAAAATCAACGATTACAATTACCAAGATAATTACAATATTATTTTTGGTTCAGAATTTTAGAAACAACCGCTTTTACCATGCTAAGAGTCCAACAGTTTCTGTCAGCATCCATGAAGATCAGTAGGGCAAATAAGAAGTAGTATTTGTTTTTTCCAACAAATAAAAAGAGCTTGGATTACTTCTCTTGAACTTCCTCCCTGTGAAGGCAGGGGCGGGAATGGAAATTCAGCTCCTGATAATAGTATTTCCCACAAACATGCCAGAAGGAGCGCTGATATGAGAGCTTCACTTGAACCTCATCTACAAATTTAAAAATCGAAGTCCGGAACACCATCACTGGTAAAGAATACTAGCACACTTCTTATGGTGTAGTATGCATAGAATGCTGCCTACTATTAAAAAAAAAAAAAACAGTAAACATTATGTAGCAACACACATTCAAAACAGTCAAATGACTTTGTTAAGTCAAGACACCACATGTGAATAGGGTAATATTTTAACTAGAGCCCGACTGATATTGTTTTGCCAATTTTATCGGCCGATATGAGCCCGTTCCAGACATATCGGTATTGGTGAATATGATGCAGATATGATTTTTTTTTTTTTTTATTTAAAGTACATACGAAGATGATGATGTTTCTTATTGATGTTATTATTTTTTTTTTTGTCCAGCAAAGCACACTCCATTGTTTGTTACTGGTGACCCAGGTCAGTGTAAAGATCAAACTTCACCCGAGTCCGCTGCTTCAAATTATCCACCCGCCATCCACAAGTACCTATATTCGATCATCACATTCCAATGATTCAAATTCTTAATTTTGCATATTGCACGTTGATATGATGAATGGATGGTTAATTTTCTTGCTGATAAGAGGAATACGTTAACTCACATGTGCTCAGGGTGTGCTAGCAATTAGATCACATCAGCAGTGTGGCTCATTCTTGAAGCAAAGTTTTGCCTGAATGATGATTAGATTCACTGTTTTGGATTGCTGCTTTTAATCTGAGAATGCACATAAAGAATGAGGCGTTCGGTGTATGATAAACAGTAATAGCAAGTGTAGTCGCAGTAGCGCAGCCTCCCCCGGGTCCTAATGCCCAATCGGTAAGGAGTTTTAATTCCGTAGGGGGAGCTGTTGGCCTACTTCAAATAAAAATAAGTGCTTACAGTATTCCTAAAGAAAACAAAAACACATGTAAAACAATAAAATAAAAACAGATGTGACCTTTCCACTTGGATTTCACAGGATTTTCAGTTTGTATTTATGTTCAGCGTGGAATCACGAGACTGCGACGCCAAGTAAAACTACACAAAGCGCCCCTACAAAATGCGCCAGCTGCAGCCTTGGGTCGCCCCTATCACCCGCTGGGCGGGGGCTCTGCGGCGCGCATCTTTCATGGGGAGCGTTGCAATCGGCAGAACCGAGATGCGGCAAATTGCGCCATGGTCAGGTGGTGAACGTTACCCCAAAAGCCCAAATGATAGTACATTTCAGGCTTTGTACACCGAAACAGGAACTGGTACAATTCTTTCCTCCTCTATTACTAGCAGTGAGCTAACCTTAGTAAGCGTGCCTTAATGCCTAGTAGTATATCCTGTCACTCAGGATTTGTCCAGAAAGGAAGACTGTAGCGGCCGGGGGATATAAACTCAAAATGAAACAACTGCCATAAATCTTGTATGATTTTATTTATTTATTTATTTTTTAAGTATCGATATTCCGTTTTTGAGAATCGATACAGTATCGCCAAACAAAATATCGCGATACTCACATGTATCGATATTTTCTTATACCCCTAGCATTTATGATTAAATAAAGCATTAATTGATGTCATAAAATCACGAGTATGTTTTGATTTAAAGGTCAGAAGCTAAAGCTTACATGAAAAAAGATAAGAAATAATTTATTATATATTGATTTATTCATTATGTAATATGTTATATATTTTTAAACAAATTATGAGCTCTAAAAGATTTTCAAAATTTTTACAACACTTTTGCTTTAGACCATCTACAAATGTTAAATCTTAAGTCTTAAAATAAAATGTTAAGGTTACCACTGCATCTTTCTGGGGGAAAAATGCAGCAATTGATATATGTTTATTTATAGTTAAATTCAAAGCTTCAAGTTTAAAAATATCGGACATCTGCAAAAATCCAATATCGTGCATCCCTAAAAAATAAAAATAAAATAAAAAATTATGTATGTATGGAACAGGCTCATATCGGCCAATAAAATTGGCAAAACAATATCAGTCGGGCTCTAGTTAAAATATTACCCTATTCACATGTGGTGTCTTGACTAAGGGTTAATCTCATCAACATCAGTGTCCAATAAGCGTCGTAGCACTAGGTGTGTTCGACAGAAGTGGCACGTCGCAGATCAGTGTTTGACATCGCAGTACTGTAATACACTGATTGGTCTGCACATCGGTCCACGTCAAGTCGAGCACACCTACTATTTTATACCGGTTACACTCAGAGATGTAGTGGCTCACACGTGAGGCTGTAGTGTGGGCTACCTTTACACTGGTGTGTTTTTGTTTTAAAATGAAAGCGATCTTCCTCATACTAACGTTTCCACTGCATTTCAAGCCGGCTTTGAAACAAAGCGACTGACCAGAATTCATTCATTTCCCATTTTTTAATGGTGTGGGGAGCTGCCTAGAGTATTATTGTTTGTTGTATAGAAGCTTGGGGGTGGGCATATAAACATTTAATACAATGACATAAAATTAGAAACCAAACCCAATTTTTTACAGAGTGGCGAAGAGGTAATCACACTCAAACCCTATCTGAACGCTTTTTCTGCATCCATAGAAATAAGTACCTCGGGTTGGGAGGGATTGGGACTAGGTGTGTATATAATATTTAATAATCTTCTAATATTAAAAAAAATAAAAGACGATTTCTGATGAATCCTGTTTGATCTGTGGAGATCACAGTTGGAAGAGCTTTTTCAAGACGAGTGGCCAAAACCTTGGCCAGTATTTATTATCAACATCAAGAAGACTGATAGGTCTATATGAAACCAGGGTCTAAAGGGTCTTATATCTACCTTTGTATTTATTAAAGAAATATTTGCCTGATAAAATGTTGGTGGTAAACAGCCTTTCTCAAGTGATTCATTAAAGACCTCTAAAAGTACGGAGAGATTTGATCACTAAAAGATTTATAAAACTCCGGTTGTGAAACCGTCCGGGGACCCTGGGGCCTTTGAACTTTGCCATACTGGATATTGCTTGGTTTTATTTCATTAATAGTTAGCCGTTGTTCCAAGATATCTCTGGTCTTCCATACTTAAAGATGGAATGTCAAGTGATTCAAAAAACTGCTCTATACATGCTGGGTCATTAATAGATTCTGAGGAGTATAATTTGACATAAAATCTCTTAAAAATATTATTTATTTCTGTGGGTCAAATGTACTTTGTCCTGTATCTTTCCTAATTTCCGTTATCAGTCTTGATGCTGTTGTTTCTTTAATTTGCGAGCCAGGAGTTTACCTGCTCTCTCTCCATGCTCATAATATGTGGCTTTTGCCCGCCTCAACCGATCAGTAGTCTCTGAGGTGGAAAGTAACTGAAATTCTGAACTGGAGAGAGAGCCTCTTCTTATACAATTCTGGTGAGGGGGAACTTGCATACTCACGATCTATTTCTAGTTATTCTGTCCATTAATTTCTTTTTTTGTTCTTTCTGCTGTTTCTTGATCGAGATACTATGAGAGATAATTTGTCCACGCATATACGCTTTAAATGCCTCCCAAATTGTGGATTTGGAACATCAGTCGTATAGTTTGTCTCTAAATACAATCCAATTTGAGCTTTGGTTTGTTCTACAAATACCTTATCAGCCAATAAATTATTATCAAACCTCCATTTAATAGCATCATATTTGGCTTCAAATAATATCTGAAGACCTAGGGGGCTGTGGTCAGATAATACCATTGCTTCATAATCACAATGTAAAACCGCTGACAACAAGTTTATAATCAATTAAAAAAAAAATCTATCCTAGAGAATCCAGTGGTGTTTTTATTTTCTTTTTTTTTTTTGGGGGGGGGGGGGGAAGTGATGGACGGTTGAGAAAAAAGAATATTTTCGTTGGTTTGGGAAAGTAAATCTCCATGGATCTATAATTTTAAAGTTTTTCATAAAGTTTGTAACAATTTGGCTGATTTAGCAAGGGGTACCGTTCTACTTGAAGATCTGTCCAAGAATGGGTCTAATACAAAGTTAAAGTCACCCCCCATTATCAATTGATGAGTATCTAGGTGTGGGCAAAAATGTTTAAAACAGATGATATAAATTGTTCATCATCTATATTAGGGGCATATATATAACTAACAATATTAATGTATTATAGAGTTTTTCCTGCTACTATAAACATAACGCCCATTGGAGTCAGAAATAACTTTTGTTGCAGTAAATTTGTACATTTTTCTTTATGAGTAGTGCTGTACCTCTAGACTTTAAAACTAAAATTTGAATGAAAGATTGTCCCACCCACTTTCCTCTTAATCGGCCATGGTCTGGTTCCTTATATGCGTTTCCTGTAAAAACACGATATCAGCCCCCAGTCTTCCAAGATGAGAGATATACATTACCCCGTTAATAGCCCCGTTAAGTCCCTTACAATTCCATGAGACAAACTGAACTGAATTTTTCCTAGCAGCATTTACTTTCATTTCAGGCTAAGAAACTTGAAAGTAAACTTGTAAACGAAACTGTAAAGTGTGGTTTTTGTAGAGAAGGGGGGAAACGGGAGAGGAGAAAGGAAAAAAAAGAAGAAAAAAAAAAAAAAGAAAAAAAAAAGAAAAAAAAAAAGTGCCAATTCGTTTTCCTTAACTTCGAACAACATGAAACAGTTTGAACAATAGCTCCATTCACTTTTCTCTGATTGAGAGTTATACAAAAAAAAACGGAGCAAGTTTAGAAATCCCTTTTTACCCATCATTCCAACAAAAAAGGTTAGCAATCAATCTGACTTACCACTTAGCTCCTTTCTAGAAACAATAAGAAAAAAAAAATGCTCTATAGACCTATTTACACTCTTATGTTTTTTTCACTTTAACATAGTCAGTGGTTAGGTTACAGTTCTTTTCCTGGTGAACTTGACCGATATATACTTAGCCACTATAAGAGTTCAGAGATGTGTTTAAATGATAAGAGTCTTTGCTTACGTGCTGTAAATGATAACAGATGCGGCACCTCAGCCTATCAAATAGTATAAACTTACAGTTCGGCTATCAGGCTTGAATTTTCTTCTCGATGAATTTCTCGGCTTCTCGAGGGTGTTCGAACGTGTACCTGATTCCGTCCATGGTGATTGCCAGTTTGGCTGGGTAGAACAAACTGTAGTTTATCCCGGCGGCTCGCAGCTTGGCCTTCACTGGATTGAATGCGGCGCGCAGTTTGCCAACCTCTGACTTACATCGGGGAAGATGTGTACCGGTGATCCCTTGTAGTAACGACGGCCTTTATTTCTCGACAGTTTCAGAATTTTTCCTTGTCAGAATAATAGTGAAAACGAGCAATTATTGCTCGGGGCCTCTCTCCCGGCTTCGGTTTTGGCGCGAGAGTCCTGTGCGCACGGTCTACAATCATACTGGAATCCCCCAAGTCATCGGCTCCGAATAACTCCAACAGCAAGTCTTTAATGAAACGAATCGGGTTTCCCGCCTCCACTCCTTCTGGAACCCCAACGAAACGTAAATTCTGTCTCCGACTTCGATTCTCCAAATCCATACATTTTTCGTGCATTTTCTTGTGTTCTTTGGTCATGACTTCGTGGGACTGTTTCTAGTGCTGCACCCTGTCCCATCGTGTCACTCAGCGCTTTCCCCATCTCCGTGCACTCACTCGCCGATTCGGCCTGCGCTTTGTGTAAGGCGGCCAGCTCAGGAAAGATTTCCTCTCGCAGCGCGCGCATGTCTTCTTTCATCTCTTCTCGATTCTTTTGCACTTCCAGATGTAGGTTTTCAATTTGTGACTTAATGTCCTTAATCACAGCTTCTCGGTGTGCATGCAGTTCCGTTCTAAGTGCTCTCAGTGAGATAGGAGAGTCGTCGTCTTCTATATGTTCGTCCATTTTTCTTTCGCCGCTTTCCGTCTTCGTATTACGCTGGATCGTCGATGTAACTTTTTTGCACGAGCTCGGTTTCATGTCAAAATATACGCAGCAAAGTCTCCTTAACAAAAATGATAAAGTTTTACATGACTGGCTAGTCTATTGAGCAATTATCACTTATTTATTCGAGGAGCTCCCTTCTCTGCTACTCACTCCATGCGGGCGGAAGCGGAAGTCCATCCCTATCATTTTAAACCACGATCGGGTGTTTGTAATAACTTCAGATTGCCAATGTGCTTTTTGGCCATGTAATGTTGCTGAAATAGGCCTTTGTTATAACCTCTGAGTCAGAACAGCGATCATGGAAGAGAGAACACAGGCAGACAGCCCTGGAAGCTGCAAATGCTCATCAGTAAATCAGTGGAAAATTAATAGAAATGATGATTCTGTCTGAGCTATGCATTTTAAAATGAACACGCACTAGTGTAAATGTAGCCAAACAGATGCGTAAACTGAAAACTATTTGAACTTTATTAAAACTATCTGCACTGATTTATTGTGTTGGTTACATTTTGTTCCTTTGTGCAGTGGCTCAGGAGATGTCTTTAAGTCTGTATAAACATCAACAAGCTGAAAAATAAAACCAAAGTTGTTGTTTTTTTTTAGATTATGTAATCTTGTTAAAATTTCTTTCATAAAATTGGAATCAAAAAAAGTATCGGTCAGGAACTGGTATCGAAGTCAAGGTATCGGTATTGAAAATTTTTGAACTATACCCTGCCCTACAATAGTTAAAGGGGATTTTGGATCTCTCTTTATATATATATTATATATACAGTTTAGAGCAGCAGAACATTTGAGAAGTGTCTTTCCTCAGTGAATAAATTGCATCTTATGGATTTATTCTTAAATGTAAATGTTAAAAAGTCCCACAAGTATTTCAATTTTGATTTTTTTTTTTTTTAATAGAAAGGCATAGTTTGTTCTGTAAACAAAGGGCTCATTACATGAGAAATCAAATTTGCCTTGATCTTTTTTGACATATAAGAGGTCTTTATAACATTAAAACATCTGGAAAGTTTCATAGCTTAAAACATCCTTCTCATTATAAACAAAGGATTTAGCTAATCAAGCTCCAAAAACAACATTCTTTCAATGGGGGATCTGAGGCATCATGGGGCAAATGCATTTGAATATGACTGCCTCAAGAGCAAGACATCCAAAGCAGCCAACTGATTTGGATGTGACAGCAGCTGCATCACAAGCCATAAGTAAATGATTCTATAATGCTTTGTCTGTAAATGATAATGTTTTCAAAACACTTACTCATGTTGAATAGCAATGGGGCATTGATAATATTTCCTGTGCAATTACGTGAGCCAAACAGTGGCCATTTATGACAAGACTTAAAGCTGCTGTATGTTATTTGTCAAAAGCATAAAAATATAATGTTTGCAGATATTTTAGGAAACAAGCTAAGTTCATATAACTGTTCCTAAGCAATACTCCAGTCAGTTATTCTACTTTGAAATGTGTGTTCTGTGTCAGAATGTCTGTTTTTGTTTTGGTCTGTGTGATTCCACCCACTGCCAATTTACCCATTACTATTTCAACACCAGTTAGAGGAAAACACAGAATACTGCAGCCATGGAAACCAGCAAATGAACTATGATAGAGATTGTAGATTCTACCCAACATAAAAAGCCTCGGCATCCATCTAAAAAGCTCTATGACCAGAGGTGTATTAAAATACAGATACATCAACTCATCAGCTTAAGCCGCGGTAAGCTAGACTCTGAGCATGCAAAATTGTTTCACATGCTACAACGGTCGTGATGTGACGTCACGCTGTGCAGCATCTTTTTAAAAACCTAAATTCAACATGTAACAAAATAATAATACATCTAAAATTTAAAAACATACAATCTACTTCACTTTCCTGCAGCGCTGCAGTTTTAAATTTATGTTCTTTTAATTCAGATAGAAGGTCATGCTGTGACGTATCGATCTGCCGTTTGTCACACGGTATTACGTGTTGCGAATTCGCAGGCCAGAGTTCACCAAGCTTGAACTTTGGAATGCAGCGAAATGCAAAACTTTTTTGCACTGGCTTGCATTTCTGGTCTGTTGATTCGCATGCTTATGAATGGAAGTCAATGGAACAAAAAGTCTAGTGTGACCGCGGCTTTAAAGTGTTAGGCTTGTCGGCTTACATTGTCAGTTGCGCTTGTTCCTGTTGCAAGTCCTCAATCTGGCAACCCATGTGAACACTGAGTCTGAGGAGAAGGAGGTGGGAGAAACAACTCTCTCTTTTGGACTGCAGTACCCACTTCAACCGATAGCTGTCATTATTACATACTGCAGCTTTAAAACCCTTAAAAATGGCTCATTTAAGACAGAGTGTCAGAATGAGGATTGATTCATCTCTTTTTTTTTGTGCAAAAAAAAACTTTCATTAACATTTTAAGTGAACCTGATGAAACATTAAAATAATACAAAATACATGTCATGACCCCTTAAATAAAAAAGAAAAAATCAGTTTTACTTTGTTTTTCCCTAGTTTTCCCAAAAACATGACCATGACTTCTGAGAAGTCATCATTTTGTGAACCATTTATACCCATACATAGTAATAAAAAAGGCCAGGATTCAGTATTTAGTGAAATATCACTCTGTGCCACATATTGGGAAAGCAAGGTGTTGCTATTACTGGATATATATGAAACTGTGAAAACTACAAGGAAATGCAAGAGAGAAAAAAAAGCACAAAGCATTCCCAACAATACAGTAAGTGCACAAGGCATCGAAGATGCCAGACACACCCATCCCATGTCACACTGTAAGTACAGCAGCAAGCAGCTGTGTCATGTTGAACTCCAGAAATAATCAAAGCCCCAGAGATCCCGCTGAGCTGGAGCAAGAACACAGCAGAACCTAATAACCCTCTTCCATTAGCAGGCAACAATTTCCAACAGCTGAAAGCAGATGGAACAGAGGACCTTTAGGCTCTGACTTGACGTGTCAAATGCCCACTGTCAGAGTTGTGGCCCAACGAGCCTAGCAACAGGTAAATCAACACAATGGATGTGTTCACAGAGATTCTAGAGCTGTAAAATTGAAATACAAGAAGGGAGGAGTGCGGCCCCCTTTTCATTGTGCAGGGCTCTATTGTGCTGTACAGCGGTGCTTCTGGTTTGGTCCATCACGTTGATGTAAAAGAGCTCAGCACTCCCACGGAGATCCAAGCTAAAAACGAGCATGTCTGGGGAGAGGCGTGACCACGGTGGCTGTAATTACATGGCTGTGTCAGTAAACCGCTGGGGGAAGAGCAGGCAGCTCTCAGATCTACTGTGCAAAAGATGTGTAGGACTGCCTGCATGACAAACAGCAAACTACAGTGCATGTCCACAGCAAAAATCAACAGCTCCATTTAGATTATTACATTGTCCAGGTAAATAAATGTGCTGTTTCAACTTGCAAAACCACAATCTAGAGCGTCGTTTTGTGGTTGCTAAGGTGTTGCTACTGTAAGTGCATTTTTAAAATATTCTGACCACTACAATGCTAGCCTGGTACAATGCAGTTGCTGGTTTTTAGTGTGTTGCTAGGCAGTTGCTACAACAGTGGTTCCCAATTCAGATGACTGAGATCATCAGCTTGTTAGAAAGAGCTCCATGAACCAAGCTGCGTTCTGATTGGCAGAGTCTCTACACAGTGTTCACAGCTCCCTATTCCCTAAGAACATTCACTTCACTAGACAAAATGTGCTCATTCGGAACACCCAACAACGTCATAACACACAGACAAAACTTCAGTAACCAGCCTACATTTTAAAGAAGTTTGAGGTATGACGACAATACTTTTGTAAATAAATGAACATACTTTTTTTTAATAGACATTAAAAAAATCCAAGTGCATTTATATAAATGTGTTATTATTCACTGATACTAAATTTCTCAGCCAATTCCAAAAACCGATTATTCAGAATGATTTCTGCTGATACCGATAGTTTTCAGCATTGTTTTTTTCCCCCCAAACCAATGATGAAAACTACACAGGGAGCCCTCTCATCTGGGACATAACATTAGAGGTTAAAATTAAAATTAAAAGATAAGACGAATAACTCCCATGCACTAGTGATACGATCAGGTAAGCAGTGTGGTCATTCTTGAAGCAAACTTTTGCCTGAATGGTGATTAGATTCACTGATCGCCACATTTAATCTGAGAATGTCTACAGAATGACGCGTCTTTTGTGCGATAGAGTCAACAGTCACTAGCGCGTGCAGTAGCAGCAACAATAGCCTCCCCCTGGTCCTAATGCCCTTCCAGTAAGGCGTTTTATTTACTTACGGGGTGCTGTTGGCCTACCTGTAATAAACAAAGTAAAATGCACAAAATTAAGATGTTTCTAATTAATTAAAACAGTAGCCTAATTGATGTCATAAAATCACGAGTAAGATTTGATTTAAAGGTCAGAAGCTATAGCTTACATGAATAAAAATCACAAATGTGATACTTGTAAATTAAATACATTTATATATACAGATTTACTTAATGTGTAATATGTTTTTTTTTGGGGGGGGGGGGGGGTATAAACTTAAATGGGGGGGGGGGGGGATATGAAACTTAAATACAAGGAGCTCTAAAATATTTTCTGAATTTGTACAACTCTTTTGCTGTAGACCATCTCAAAATGTTAAATTTTCAAATAAAATTACAAGGTTACCACTGCTTTTTTCTAAAAAAAAAGAAAATAAATGCAGTGATTGACTTATAGTTGATTTAATTTTTTTTAGCCTTTCAGTGAACTCTCATTATAAAATAACTTTGTTTATTTAATTCTATAATTTTTTTATCCATTTAAAAAACGATCATTCAACAGTAATTTGTGGGATTTTTCACCTGATTCAATAAACTATACCCTTTAAGTTGGCTTTCGAGTTCATTAATGGTGCGGAATGAGTTATGCAGAAAAGTTTAATATTTAAAAGTTAGGGATTTGAACATTCTCTCATACCCAAGTATGAGCAAAAATAATAGTGATGCTTCCTTGCTGACCTTTGAAACACTGTACAGAACAACATGGTACAAATGTATTAACAGATTCCTGCTGTTGACAAAGAAACCTTGAGAACTAGGATACGAAACCAGCTTTTGGATTGCAAAAGGACAAAAACTATGTGAAATTCAAAACCTGATTAAATTAACATGACCCATGACTAACAACGATAAAATCTACCTAGCGTTGTTTTTTACTTACTTAATTTATTTGTCCTAGAACACGTCCAAATCCTTGAAAAAGCTTTGGTTTAAAATTTAAATTTTTAATGGTATAGAAAACTGTATCAATCAGCCCAGATGAAAAATAGACAGCAGCAGATGGCCGATCTTGCATGTTATTTGTAATCTAGTGCAACAGCTTAAACCGGGCAACCCCCTTCCCCAAGAGACAGATGCAATGAACTTCCATTTGTATAAATGCCTTTCACAATTTGTTGCACAAGTTGCTCAGAGACTAACAGAGTGTCAGGGGCCCAGCTTTTCAGGAAGTTTACATTTCATAGGTCGTTGACTCTGTTTAGATGTTTTCGCCAAATCAGTGCTAAAGTCTGTCAGGTTAGAGAACTACAAAAAAGACCATTTCTTTAGTCAAACATCTAACAACCAATAGGCATGAAGACAGTACTATAAGATGACAGAAATAATGCTCTTGGTTTTATAAAAAAAAGGGGTTTAGTGAGTTTTAAAGTTAAGTTACTTAAAAAAAGTTTGGAACAACATGAGGTTGAATAAATAATGACAATTTTCATTTCAGGGTGGAGTATCCCATTAAACAAATGTGTATTAAGCATTCTCATGCTCTTCCAAACCCATTTGACATATTTACTTTCATGGAACACAAAGAAATATAAAAATATTTTAACAAATGTTTGTGCTGCTTATTTCCATATAAAAACCATAAAAGTAACATAAAAGTAGTTAATAAGATTTGTGCATTATTAAGTCTTTTGCAGCCATACAATATAAAAACAGAAGAAAATCTAAGTCATTTACTGAAAATCTTGCCCTTTACATGGCATGTAATTGTCACTTTACACTGATGCTCTCTGACAGTAGATGGCGCTTATGGAACAGCAGCACTGTGCCTATAAATATGACTTTAGTATGCATTATACGGAGGCAAGAGGAAAAGAAAATGCCAGTCAGTTGGTCAGTTGGTCAGTGGTCAAGATCAGTTTATCTCAGAGACATTCATAAAAACCCCCAACCCCATATCAATATTTAGGATTTTCTTATAATGTTTTACGCATTGTGAACAGTGAGCTTATTCTGCCTCATCTTTGCGTCCATCCTCAGTGTCTTGGGCCTCTGTTACTTGCCGGATGTTTTAAGCATTGTGAACAGTGAGCTTATTCTGCCTCATCTTTGCGTCCATCCTCAGTCTGTTTACCGTTTACCGACTGGCATGTGTGTGCAAGTCCACAACAGAGAATGTCCAGTTCCGATTTATGGCCTGTCGACCAGTGCATCTCTAGCGGTGCATTCGTCAAATCAATTACACAACACTCTCAGGCTTAATTGTAAACCCAGTGTAAATTATGAGCAGGATGAAATGCGAAGCAAGATAACCCGGGATTCCGTTTAACTAAGGTTTAAAATGACCAAGGGTTAACCATTTAAAGTCATCATTTCTGTGGGTGACTGCAGCAAAGCTGCAGGAGATATGAAATATTGCACAAACTACTTTTTTTTTTCTTTTTTCTTTCATTTTTTGCTTGACAGTATCCTTCCCCATTCACTTTTTCATTGTGTGGAAAGAGAGCAACATAACCATTCTGCAAAACATCTTTGTTTTACGTGTAAAATCAAACAGATCTGAATCAAAACCAAGGTGAGTAAAAGTGTTCGCTTTGGGGTAAACCAAATGCGACTGTTTTAGTCGCAGTTTGGAGCCCTCAATGTGCCAATGTCCTTTAACAAAATTTGGGCAGTACATGTCAGCACATTTGGAACCGATTAGAAGGGCATTTACTCTTGTTAGATGTGGCTTTAAAAAAAATAACTTGCGGCATGTGGCATTTATTTGTATGACTCTCACACACAGATATCTCTGACACGCACACCTTCGCAAACAGCGTAAATGCATGTCAGCCCCAGTGATACACAAGAAGAAGAAACCTTTGACTCGTGGGCCAAGTCAGCAAATAAATGACAAATACTGGATAACCTGTTACCACAGACCTATGAAAACAATGGCTTCCGTCTGAGCAGAATGAGGCCATGGGAAGGAGGGGCTGAATCTCTTATAAGCCTTGCTGGAAACTCGCAGTCATTAATCTGATTAATGTATACAAGTCTACAGAGCGTCTACAATATTTCAACTCCAGAAATGCCCATTAATCCAATCATACTTTTTCCAACAATGGTATTCTTTCCAACAAGATCTGATTCCTTTACAACTGGCAAACACATGGTTAGAGGAAACTAAATGCTAGAAAGACAGTACAAACAGCAAGGCCAGATTATTCTCATGAGGGAAATCACGCAATCCAAATGATCTCAAATTGCAAACAGATTAGTGACCTATATTTCAGCCACTCTGATTAATCACACAATATTTGGCCATTTTGAGATTAGCGCACTGGAATACACAGTAACGCTGCCCACTCTGGTCAATGACGTGACATTTCACCATTGTGTAAATCTACCAACAGACATGTCAATATATACTTTTTTCATAAATGTTGTTTAAAATAAGCTTTCGTTTCAGCAATGTTTTCCTTGTTTTATATTATTCCGGCATCTAGACATCAACATTAGAAAAACCCATACTAGTTGACCACTAAAAGAGATGCAGAATAATTCACACATGGCAAAGATATGGAAATGCAGAGTAACAAGCTTAAAATGAGGAACTTACCACAAGCAAAGAAGAATGTTAGAAATTAGTGGTGCTTTGCCCAAGAAAACGGCCTCTTCGGTGGCCCTGTAAGAGGAAGATGATGTTAGGCTTTTATTCAGGTTTAGTAAACCAGAGAAGATGCACTGTAAGCAGCAGAAAGAGTCTCCTGGCCCTCTTAAGATGGCAGAACAGTAAAGAAAGCAGCAGGTTAATATAAACCCAGGCACTCAAAGGTGGCACATTCTGAGATGGAGAGTGAAATGCCACACATAGAAGACCTGAAGAGGCAATCATGAGGACACTGGAAAACACCTCAGCTATGTGCTACTGGCCTCAAACCTGACCTAGCCATAAATCAACATCTCATTCAAGGAATGTCCTGGGTTTAATATAAGTTAATCTCTATGGACAGCAGCTGTGGCACAATTACCACATAAAATATTACATCTTGTCCCTTAAAAAAAAACAAAAAAAAAAACAATTACTTACAATAATCGAGCTGAACAATACATCACTACCAAAAAGAGACTGTTTATAGAGAAAATTCCACCCACACATAACCAGATGTTCATACATCTAGAATAGTAATACCACCACTTCGGAGATCCAGTTTTCCAACTTCATAGATTAAATAACATTTTTGTACTAAAAATGAATATAACTGCTTTACCAACAATACTGAAGGATAAATAAATATTTTTGGTGATGAACACAAACACCACAAATATGATCCATAAAACATTTCTTTTAGACACTGAAATAAACATAAACAAACAAATTAATAAATAAAACCTGTCACTTTTAGAAATGTTGACATTTTGCAAATATTTTGAAGTAGTACTACATGTCAGTTTTTGACAATTATATCATTGATATATTTATTTATTAGTCTTATGATACCAAATAGAGATTATAAATACAATCTGTCAAAGGTTTGGAAATAAATAAGATTTCTTTAATGTTATTAAATATACAAGAATTCTTTTATAAAAAAAAGTCTCTTGCATTTAGGCAATATTGTGAAACATTATTACAATTAAAAATAACTGTTTTCTATTTTTAAATATTTAAAAATGTAATTTATTCACGTGATGAATTTTCATGACTTCAGTGAAATACGATCAATCTTTCAGAAATCATTCTAATAAGCTGATTTTGTGGTCCTGAATTATTAATAATGGGTCTTATTATGATCAATGTTGAAAAGAGTTTTTGGTGCTTAATATTTTGTGGATTTTTTTTTTCTTTTGAGGATTCTTAAATGATAAGGAGTAGGATGAGTAGAAAAGAACAGCATTTATTTGACATAGAAATCTTTTATAACATATTAAATGTTTTAGCTTTAATGCATCCTTGTCAACTAAAAGAGACTTTTTTTGTTGTTGTTTTTTTTAAATCTTACCCCAAATTTTTCAATGGTATTGTATCAAGTAATATGTATTAAGCAGCACAACTGTTTGCTAAAAATTAAGGAACATGTTTATATTTAACAACAAATGCACAACATGCACTGAAAATATCACACTCCTGTCTGTGAACATCTGTAGACTACATGTTCCCTTTCCAAAATAAAGCCCAGTAAGGAATGTGACATCACCTATGACATCTAGCACATTCCTGCTGTCAGGTTCAGGCACGCTGCTCTAATTAGACTCCGAGCACACGAGTGCCTCACCTCATCAGGCCTTCCTCTAAACACTCCTACACAACTAAACAAGGCTCCACTCGCCCAAACATCTTGTTTAGTTCTAGCATATTCTCATTATTCTTCAGAATGTTTAGAGCCAAAATGTTGCATGAAATGATCAGACTACGAAATCGATTTGGAAGCACTTGCGTGAAACGTGAAAAGGCCCGCTGTTACAGCTCATGGCACATATTCAGGGCAGCAGGACTGAACTGACAGAAGCAGGGGATTATTTTACAGGGAACCATGGCCTAATTTCAAGAATGGATGACTGACAATAGCAAGTAAATGTTGTGCCTTAAGCTCATTTCAGAAAGTCTGTGAGAAGACTTACTGCTTATGAAAAAGATCAACAGATGTGAGGAAAATTACTGGCTCATACAGAGGACAAAATCTCAACAGCAGAAGAGCTAGCAGGCTATATAATGTTAATATACACAATATTTGGCACAATTCACATGATATCTATTTATAAATCATTTAAAGTTAACATTTATAATAAAACGTTTATTAGCCTATGTATTGGCAATAGTGTTGGGAAATACGACCTACCAAATTTTAACTACACTGAAAAAAATGTTGTTTTTAAAATGTTGAAAGTTAGTCAACTAAATTTGTTTATTTAATTGTAGCTAAAATAAATTGATTGCAACCACTTACCAAAAAACATGTAGTAAATTCAATTAATCATGTTTTTTCAGTGTACCAAAATTACTAACTTTAACTTCCAATTTTTAATATAGATTTTAAAAGTTAAATGTATAGTTTTGCATCAATTATTAATTCATAAATATTAAATTACAGAGGAATTGCTGCTGCACCACATGACATTTGACAATCCAAACTAACCATTATCGCAAAAAGGACAAGTTATTTTACTGACCTCGACAAAATCAAGGGTCCTCTCCATGTTAATATTTTAATATTTTTCTGCATGTTTCAACAGCCTATCAAAGAAATTGTACTGAAATTGCATAACATTTCTTTAAAAGCATAACGCAAATTTTCAGAAAGCCTATTTAGACCAAAATGACACCACTAGTCTGAAAGATCTGACGCACGTGACCATTTTTCACTTAAACCCCACATTTAACTTCCTCCCACACATCTTCCCAGGAACACTGATCTGTCAAAGAATCCTGAATTTGGCATCGGGACAGCTCAATATAGCCCTGCTCCCAAAGGCTCAGTGAACTCTGGGTCCTTGTGTAGGCATGAAGAAAACAAAGGCAGTTTTGTTCTCCACCCAGCGTCCTCCAGCACCACGCACAACAACAGAGAAAGTTTCCTACGTTTGCCCCAGTGAGTTTAGTCTTAGATCACGGAGCATCCATGAAAGGTCTCCGCGATTGAACAAAGCAATAAATACAATACAAAAAATACCTAGGCATAAGACTTCACGGGAACACAACAAAGACAGCTGAATGGGATCACCTGAGCTCTCACGGATCTGCAATTCAACGCTCTTCGCTTAAAAGTGCGGAACCCTAATTACTAAAGACCATGAAGCCCTTGGTCCGCATTCAGAACAACTCTCAGTCTAATCTCTGATTTAACTTTTACTGCACTTTGACATATTTTGGTGATTTTTTTTTTATAAAGTGACCGTGCTTCACTGAATCCAGAATATCTGCACTGGCAGTCTAACCATTAGGCCCTCCACCCTCCTTCATCTGAGATGCGATGACACCATTTTCTACAAAAGGAGACGTACCTGAATGTTGAATTACAACAACACTGTATTTCATGCAAGCGGGAAATAAGGGTTACAAATATTCCTATACGCCATTCATCCATAATCTGGAGTGAGAAGACAAAACAAATGATTTCTCCCGAACCTTGACACTGTTTGACACTGCAAGCACAAACAGTTACAGTAGTACAAATTTTTATGTAAATAAAAGGTTATATATTCAGAATATCATTTTATTTGGGTGTTGCTTTAACATTTGAAGTCCTGTGGGTTTTCAGATTTCAACTTTTTGATATTTGTATCATATGAAGGTCACATGGAAACTTTTTTACCAGTTATGTAGCTACTTTTCAATGTATCATTTAACCTTGTTCCACACCCATTTATCAACAAGCATTAAATTTAAAACTGTAACGATCTAAACAATTAGTGAAACAAATGATTTTTATATTTATGATAATGATCCGTATCAACTGAATTGTGCCTCATAATAGCATAATTTCCATAACAACCAACAATTTCGCCACAATAATGTACTTTAATTAGTGCAAATATTACTAATACTAAGTACTGGTACTAATAATGGCACTTTAAAACTAATATCTTTAGTACCAAGATACTTTGACTGTGAAGAGCATACTTGAGATGAAATGTGACGTGATGTCGAGGGAGTGAAAATATTATTTAACTGTAACTTAGTATATTTATGACGCCTAAAAAGATCATGTAACATTACTGGACACTACACGTAAATTAAAATGTGGTGTAAATGACATAGTGGTGAAAAATCCTTAAAATCTTTCCCGTGGATATCTGCTACGGACAAACTAAGTGTGTTTTAAGAGTTTATAAAGCAAAAACCACCTGGCTCAAGGTGCCCATATTTAAAAAAAAAAACACCTATATAATCACAATACAGGTAGGCTAATATCAGCAGTCCCTTTCTTCAAATAGCAAAGGGTCAAATTTCAATGGATTTGTATGACTGTAGTGTCAAAGGAAACACAACATATTCCGCTAAATAAATACGTTACAAAAGTTGTTGAGGGCTTTCCTTGTCGTGTTTTGGCTTTATATTCTACACTGCCCTGGACAAATAAACCCTTCACACACACTTGAGGTAAAAAGGTGCCCACTTAAGCAGCACAGAGATACACAGTAACCGATTCTAATACTGAGATCTACTTACTCGTTGTTGTTTGGCTCTTCTTCAGGCGAAAACAGTTATGCGCTCGATGTCCCACGTCGACGTCAAACTCTCCCAGAGTTCCTCAGCGCGATGTGAAGCGGTTTATCTCCAAAACATTTACATGCAGACCGCGTTCAGAGCGAGAAAAGCGCCATGTGAGGAAAAGTGGACACCGTTCAGACACCTTCCCTTACTGCCATGGCAACCGAGCGGCGAAATAATATCTCCCGTAAACATTTACCGGGAGGCAGGGTCACGGAGAAACACTTTCAACAGGTTGTTTTTAGAAAACAGGCTCATCGTCAGCAGTAACTCACATAGCGTTTATTCTAGCAGCAGCAGCAGGCGCGCGCGAGAGGAGTCTTCACGGATGAAATGAGAAGCTGGGGCTCCGCATTATGCCCATTGATCCAATTACACGAGTTAACCCTTTCAGGGTCAAACAGCTAACGGAGGGGTATTGTAGTACGTGTAGGGGTTTATATAACGTCACTTGCATTTTCTGACTTTAGTAAATACTGGTTTCGTTACGATTTGTAAATGAAAGAATTAAAGATAAATGATATTTTAGGGTTTTGCAGTCACTTAGTAATAATAAGAGCAACAGCGCCCTCTGTAGGCTATGAAGACGATACACACTCGCCTCAGTGTCATTTCTCATCAGAACCATTTTTTTGACAGAAACAGACAAACCATTATTGGAGATTCACAGCTATTGCCGTGCACAGTCCGTGAAATACATTGCAGGTCATGTTATCACACTGTGTGGGGGTAAGTTGTCAAAGCAGAGCCTGCCATTAAACAGCCTGTTTATTTTCAGATGAGTTTAACCCTGTAACTGTCACCCCCCCATTTTTTAAAATAGGCATTAAAGTGCACTATCCAAATTTAAATTGTTGTAATTTATGAACACTTTGGAATATAAACCTAAGGTTGGTCTCTTTTTAAAGAAGAAGATTTTGGCAAAAGTGGAATTTTTAAAAAAAAGAAATTAAAGTATCAAAAAGTTATAGACGTTTAAATGTACTGTAAATAAAATGCACTATATTTATTTTATTTTATTTATTATAAATATTTTACATAACAGGTTTTACCCTAAAATTGGTATAAAATTAAAGCCTTGTGTCTAAATGAGTTATGTTCCAAATTTGAAGTTGATATGAAAAAAATTGAGGTTCCTGTGAGATTTTTTTTTAGATTTAGGGCGTCATACCACAAACAGCCACTGGGAGCCATCAAAACTACTTTGAAATTTGCTTAATGAACTTCTGTCTCAAAATAACCACCAAATATGGAATCCAGAGACTCAGACCTTTCCAATGATATGTTTGTTGCCAAGATTATGAAAAGTTTTGATTCTAAAAGACCATAATGCATTTTGTAATATGACACTTGACACTGCCCACTAAGGGGGAGGAGACCGCCACAAGATTTTAAAGCAATGTCCGATTTCAAAATAGTTTTCACAGGATGAATCTTGGGATTCTAAGCTTTCAAATGATATATAATTTATGATGATTACGAAAAGATTATACAGAGAAAAAGGACAACAAAAAAAGAGCGCCAAGCGTCCCACAGGTGGGACGGTGACAGTTAAGGGGTTAAATATTAAATCTAATATAAAACATAAAACAGAACACAAAAAAGGGTACAAAAACTGTCATAAACCACTGTTTGTTATCAATAATTATTATACATGTATCTGTAATGAATAATATAATAAATTTCTAATATTTTAAACATGCACAACCTGCACTGATCTGGGATTTATGAGGGGGAAGAAAGCCTGGTCCATTCCGTAGTACACTAATAATGATAATAATAATAATAAAAACAATAATACTGATAATAAAAAGTCTGTTTTATAAATGACACCAAACTTAAGATTAATTGGCTATTTTATAAATCACATAGGCCTATGTCAACAAATGTAAAAAATATACCAGCTAACCAAATTACACACATTAAAGACATTTCAATTTTTTTAAATACGCATGTTTTCCATATGTTAGCAATCAAATAAGTATGTTGAATTGTTTATAGCTGCGTCATTTCTTAACATTTAAAACAACTCCATGAGGAGGTGCTACACACAACATTATAATGTGTAGAGCAGCCCAGTCAATCACCAATAAAAGTCTGTAACGTTTGGGTTTCTTCATTTATTGGCTTCAGTTATTTATAGCAGTGATAGCACAAATATAGCAGTGCTGCTGGAAACAAATGGATATAAGATTAATTATCACAGTGGCGCTGCGAGATATAGGTTATGTTTTTAAGTCCATATGGATGCTTAAATGTTAGATAGGCCTAAGTTAGATGTCAATTAGGCGAATTAAATGACATGTTTATTTAAATTGCTGTTTTTATTTTAGGAATGATACATAATATACAATGAAATTAACTGCATTTTAAAAAAGAGCATGTGTATTACTTTATCATTTTATTATTATTTTCTTGTTTCATTATTTTTAATCTTTTGTGCTCTAAACTGAAATATACACAGCCGTATGAATCTTTAATCTTCATGTTATGGCATCCATTTTTATGTTCCCACTATTGGATAAAAAAATAAATAAATTCACAATATGTAAAGACAGAAATCATATTTAAATATTAATTTGAGCTATTATTTTGTCAAATGTTAAAAAAGTTTAAAGTTTATTACAAAATATTTCTGATTTTTCTTTATTTGTCCTTTTCTCAGTTTTTTTTATTTATTTTTATTTATTCGTTTTTCTTGTTCTCCGCAGAATCTTCTTTTATTTGACAATGGATTCATATTTTCCCCTGGTGTCCTCAATATTGGCTTTTTTTTTTTTTTTTTTATCTTTGTAGTCTTTTGTAATGTCACTTTAATTAGCAAAAGACAGGTCCTAATTAAGATTTAATCTACCAGCAACAAAAATTAAGTAACATGAATTCTTTGTTGTTTTGTCAATTTAGTTTCTCACTTGTTATCATTTTCTCATCCTGTTAGACAAAATTACAGAAATTGTGCATAAATTATTTTTCCAAAATTGCATAAGATGTTAACATCCTCATGTGAGCTTTCAGTCCTTCCTTCAGAAATGACTAACTGTAGCTCTTTATTTTCGTCAAGTTCCATCCTGTTGAGCATCCTGTTCATTTTTCTCGCCACAGTTTAAATAATAAAAGCTATATTTAATTACGCTTAAGTACTTGAGCTCGAACAGAGCATATTTCTGAAAGTCTGGTGCATGCTACTTTTTACAGAAACGACAACGCATGCATATTGTCGTTTAAGAATTATAGAATTCAAAGTGCACTGCGTTATGAGGAACTGAGGGACTTTTGTTTTGAAATCTCCTTAGAGTCCGAGAGCGGAAGTCAGTCGCGACCAGCGAAAGGTTCACGTTACTTGCAGGAACATTAAAGAAAGGAGGAAAAGCGGGTAGCGGATGTCAACGCTGATTTTATTCAGAAAGGTGTCATATGATCTACAGACGCTGGTATCTCAGTATTCATCTCCCCCTGAAGACTCTGGCGAGGTTCATCGTGGAAGTGAGTGAAAGAAATAAAAGCTGCTACAGCTAACGAGCTAAAGGTGTTTGTCAAGCTGTTAGCTCCATTAGTTCATATTGGTTAGCTGACGGTAATCCTGCTTATAAGTTAATTAACGGTAATCTTGATTGATCGATTGAGGCTGTGATCTGTATTCAGAATTTGAACAATAACTGCGCATCACGACTCGCCCTGTGGCTCATATTAGCGACAGAAATGAGTAACTTGATGTCTCTGCTCGCTGTTTAGATGTGATATGCATCGATATGTGACCAGCTCGATTGATTATCAACAAATCAGTTGACTCGGATATATTGTTGCTCCAGACAGCTGGCCGGTGATTTGTGAGATATCGTGTTCCTCCTTCCTGTTAAGGGCTGAAAACATTGAGGCTTCTGGCCCGCAGCAGGAGGAAAGCTCATTCAATGTCGTGAGAAGGCTTTATTTATTTATATATTTACTGTGTGTTTTTATTTACGTTTATTTTGTTGAATTAAACATACGGATATAGGTGGTGTTTATTATTTCACGTTCTGTATTTTTATTTCTATTTGTTTTGTTTTTTAGTATGATTTGTATTTGTATTTATTATTTTTTTGGAAGGCTTTTGTCTTCACTGAGGGAGTATTAGAGAATCCATTATATAGGTCTGAGAGAAAGATGCAAGTTTGAAAGGCTAGTTCACCTGTAAAGCACAAAAACCAAAATCTTGACAGCCTTAGTTGCCATTCACTTTCATTTAATCTTTTTAGCCACACAATTGTGGCTGTCAGTCAAACATAAGTACCTAACACTTTTATTTTTTCTCACTGAAGAAATTTTGGGTGAGCTGCTGTTTGATTTTTTTTTTTTTTTTCATTTAAATGACCATGATGTGTAACCATTCATCGATCGTTGATTTGTTTGCCATGCTCAGGGATGTTAAATGTATTTGCTAATACAATTCGAATTCCTCTGTGTTATCAGATTATATTTATTAGTGCAACTAAATATTTAAATTAAGATTGTAACAGGGGGTGCTTGTAGTTTGATTAGTCATAAATTGTGTGCAGATATTAAAAAATTAGTAAAAACAAATGTGTATGTATTTATGTTAGCAAATGAGTGACTGAATAAAGGATATTTTGCATCATAACTATAATAAATTAGCTACTTATGAATTTTTTAGTAATCGTTCAAATTCTATGAGAATAGGGAAGTCCATGTGCAACTATAATTGCTCAGGAACAATTATTTTCCAGCTGATAAAATGTTGACTGTTGATTAGAATCCACACAACTTTAAAGCCTCGTTCACATTAATAATGATAACTAAGCTATATAACCATTTGCACCAAGTATGATAACTGATGATAACTAAGCTATATATTTATTCTGATTGTACCAGAATAATGAACTCCACAGTGGCAAAGAGGAACGGTTTGGTTGTAATCACTTTCCGAACTTTTTTTTTCCAGCTGATGAACAATAAAACATCGACTGCCAATTCCGAATCCACGTGACTTTAAAGGCCTGCTCACATCAAGAATGATAACTGTTAAAGATAACTGTGAAGTTAACTATAATGGCATCCACACCAAAGAACAAAAACATTTGTGCTCTGGTTATGTTTTCTGCTGTTTAGATGCTTGAGCAGTTGTGTGTCATTTGTTAGCGTTTATCAGCTGAAAAAAATATATAAGAAAAATAAAATATTAATATAAACGTTTTGAAAGTGCTTTCAACATTATCAACAATATGATTTCAACAATACAGATGTGGTGTTGACTTCCCAATTTTCAGAGAATTAGAATGATCATTAAAAGGTCATAGTCATTGTTACATCGTTGGTTATCGTAAACTGGCCTTAAAGCGCTTGAGAATTTAACGTGGCAGGTGGCAAAATCGCAGCACGTGATTGTAAACTAAATCTTATCGTCTGTTGGTGTGGGCACTAATAAATTTATCATAGTTATTGTTCTTGGTTTAAATAGGCCTTAATTCAAATTTATATGTTTCTGGTAGGGATGCACGATAAATATCGGCACATTATATAATACGCATCTCGTCAGTAAAGCCGGCTCTGTAATCAGCGTTAATTCTCTACACGTGCGTGCTTTCACATGGAGCAGCATTTACTACACCGAGCAGTTGGTTCACTGATGAGATGCGCATTAAATATCATGCTGTTATTTATCGTGCATCCCTAGTTTCTGTATTGTATTGAGATTCACTGATTTTGACTTGTCAATATTGAAGGTTTTCTCCTCGGTAATCACCCCTAAAGCACAGAGTGTGCAGTCTTACTCAGGGGTTCAGGGAAGCGTTTCCTCACTGGTTGTGTCACAATAGGAATCCCTCCCTGATGCCCGACTTCCTCCTGAGCTAATCTCTTTTCAAAAGGTTAATGATTTGAGATGAGCCATCTAATGGATACAGCATATTGCATTAGTGCTGCATCACCGATAATCACAAATAATGATGCTATGAGCATTAGAAATACGTCAAAATGTAGCACATTTGTGTGCTTATATTTAGTATAATTCCAGCCAGTATTGTTTAGCATGGCTGTGATGCGGTTGACATTTGTAACAATAGTTCTGTGTGAGATATAGGTCAATTTAGAAGCACTTCAGTCCCTTTGTTTGGGCTTTATTCATCAAAGTGAACTTCTCTTATTCTTCTTCTCGGTAGGTCTTGCGGTTTTTGTTGTCATGTTTTTTTGTTGGGTTTAATGTGGCCACAGCTGCCCTTGATTGTGCCTGATTGCTTGTCACGCTGATTTTTGTTGTTCTTAGATCTAGTTTGCTTTTTAAGTTTGTAAGTGACCCATATCTGTCATCCATGAACAAACCTGCATGTGCACATTTATAAAAACAACAACATCATGTGCTCTGCCTGCATGCAAACGTAAAGACAAAAAGCACTGTATTTGCTGGATAGCCCTTCATGCAATGCAAATTATAAACCTAATATTTGATGCACCAAATCATTTTTTTTAACCAAAAACACATTTAGTTTAGGTAATTAAAATGAAATAAATGGGTTTTTAGAGTAAACTTTACTCCGTATGCTGTTTATTGTGTCCTCGGGTGATAAATTAACACAATCATAGGAAAGTTCTTTGGCAAAATGGCAACAAGCTGACTCATATATTTCATCTAAACAAATTGCAAGTTTCTACCTTAGCATCCTTTTTGTTCACAGTGATGTTTGTTCACACCTTTGACATGTTTACCTTTCATAGCTTATCCTTTTTTGTGCACAAAATAAACTCTAACACAGTAGAAAAAAGTTTTATTTGGGGGAGCAGTGATTAATGCTGCCATTTGATCAATAATTTTCGTCTGAAATTGAAAATAATTTGTATCTGTTTTGGCCTAATATTATGGCTGCCAGGCTAATAGTGTAAGATCCTTACTTGTTCCATATACTTTTTCTTAAAACATTCTGACATAAATTTTAAGGTCAACATTGAAAATTATAGGTCATTAAGAATTTTGGCATTGCCATTAACAGTGAAATATTTCAGCTTTTGTGAACTTGTTTTAGGAAGAAAGCAGGTGATTTCATAATGTTGTACTTGATATAATGAAGTGATGTACTTTTTAAACACTGTTATTGTGTCAGAGGTGTAAAGGCCTTTCCACACTGAGCGCGATGCGAAAAAGCGATGTGAATCGGCTACGAACGGTGATTTCACACCGAACGTGAAACGATAGTTCATCTTCTGCTAATTCACGCCTTCACGCTAGGTGGTGCTGACAAACAATGCATTTTTCCTCAGATAATAATTTCTATAGTTGATTTTGATTAATAACCAGACACATGCACTCTTTGTATATTTTAAATAACGCTACACTGCTAATATTTGTCATAAACTTCCTTTGTTGCTATAAAAATACCATGAGCTGCATACAAAACACATGGAAAATATATCATCATAATCATGTCTACTTGCTTTTCATATATTTAGAAAAAGAGTTAATGTGCTCTGACTAATCACGTACGTTGAAGAAAAACAAACGGTTCTCTACAGATCACATAATTCAGTGGACAATTTAATAGAAATGTTATTCTGTATAAAGAACATGTGAGAATTAATCTGTTCTCAAATACCAAACGATAACAAGAATTCAGCATCCACTCTCTTCTCTTATCCGGATACTCTTCTTCTGTGGTTTTGTTTACACTGGTTTTCGAAACAGCGCCATCACTCTCACCCTTTTGTGCAGCAGCCGCTGCTCTGGTCACATGATCCTAGCTCAAATCTTATTGGACGGGCCCGTGTTTTTGCTTTGCGAAACTGGAAATAATTCGTCAGACTGGTTCGGAAAAAAACATTCGCATTTTTGGTGCAGGAATGTTCGTGGTCTGTGTGGAAGCAACCATAGAAATCAATTGTTTTATTCCAGCGTGTCATCGCGTCCGATATTCGTTTTCGCTTTTTTTCGCGCTCACTGTGGAAAGGCCTTAATGGTGCTCAAAACATACTCAGATTGAATGTTTCCTTCCCTCAGTGTGCTGGCAGCAGTGAATGGTTCAGCGGCAGCGGTGCCAACAGCAGTCGTCCCATGAGTTTTCTTTTGGCCTGAGCTGTCTGCTTTGGGCTCTGGCCTGGTTCGTCTGTATCTCTGTGCCTCCGGCGCCACAGTCATGGATCACCCCAGAGAGAAGGAGGGCGAGAGGCCGGTCAGGAGCAGTAAAGTGGCCCAGGGGCGCAGCGGGCACTCGCGGCCCTCCAGCTCCTCCACGTCCTCTGGGGTCCTTATGGTTGGACCGAACTTCAGAGTTGGCAAGAAGATCGGCTGTGGCAACTTTGGAGAGCTGAAGCTCGGTAAGAGAATCCATTTGTGTATTATTTGTTCACAATAGTCTCCATGGAGCAACTAGGGTTGAAGTTCTTTGCTTTAAGGTGCCAAGCAGGAGTGAATCTCAGGAGCACTGGTGTTCCTGGGTCACCATCATTAGTCAGTCCACTGGGGAATGTTGACTTGAGTCATGTGACAGGTCCTTAAAGCTGTATTGTGTAATCTGTGCACCGCTAGTGGCAACAATGGTATATTGCAAAAATAGTGTTTTCCACAGAAGTTTTTCTTAGAACGTACATCCCTGATCTATTAGTTTGAACAAACAGATTGGTTGAGTTAGACCTGTTTGGGGTTGTGATGTTCAAACAAAATAAAAAAAAAAAAAAAAAAAGGCACACTTCACCTTTTAAGGAAGACTCATGCCTGGTCTGCACAGCATAGCATGAACAAAGCCGTATTAGCCAATAATTTTTTTTAAGGGGACATCAGATTCCCATTTTTCAACAAAGTTGTTATGATTCTTTAGGGTCTTCGTGAAAAGTCTATAACATACTTTGGTTAAAATGTCTCGGTGGTAGTGTAAAACAACACCCTTTTTTGCCTTGTTTAAAACAGCTCTGTTCACAGCGAGCCTGTTTCAGTGCATGTCCCTTTAAATGATAATGAGTACTGCTTAGCCCCCACCCCTCTCTTCTGTTGAAAGTCACCATTCTTATTCATTCAGTTATAACTGCTCTCAAAAACTATTTAATATACATTTGTCAATGATTTATTAGTCATTAAACACCGTTATAAACCCTCTATGAAGGCAACCTTAAAGGGCAACCTATTATGCAAAATCCACTTTTACATGGTGTTTGGACATAAATGTGTGTTGGCAGTGTGGTGAACACACGCCATCCTACAATAATAAAAATCCACTCACTCCACTTTTTAATCCCCTTTAAACCAAGTCAGTCTCACTTGGCAAGCCGATTTTTATTGCTATGCAGTGTGCATCACATTGCATAGGGCTGGGGCCACAGGGGGTCTCTGCCCTCAGCGGTTGTACACTGTGTCCTCCATTTTCTCCATGCTCGAGAAGCTGTAATGTCAACAATGTCTAGTAAGCATTCCCGGTGTTCTGTGTATAGATGTAAGACTGAAACATACGAGTCCTAATTATCTCCTAACATCTGAGCTGCTGAGGACGCTGGTGGATTACTTTCATTCTTCAAGGTAATGTGGCTCAAAATCTGCCTAAATACGTGTATCACTGAAGATTCCTTTGTAAATGTCATGTCATAGTACGTAGCATTTTAACCATATTTGTGTGCGTTAAATTAAGTATTTTTAACTGATCAGCGTCGCTCTTGTGAAGATTAGTTTGGAGCCGTTCGTAGCGGAGATTCGTTCGGATGCGATGGCTTGGTCCTTGCCGATGACAGGTCAGCGTGGCACAAGCTCTGCAGTGTTTCCCACAGCCTTACACTCTATTTGTGGCGGCACTCCCCCGCCCCCATATATACATATATATGCAAATTCATTTTCTGCCAGCAGGAGGCGCTTTAAGAGCGGGAGAGATACAGGAAAACTCCGTAACGGCTGCAAAGCAGCGCTGAGCTCACAAACGCTGCCTTATCAAGCATTACATGCAAAATGAAATGAAAATGAAATCGAAAATTTTTTCTAAATACGTCGGTTTCCTTCTGAAATACAGTGATTATAAAACAACACCCGCATCGGTTTTGATTTTATAACGTGCAGTGCCATGTTTATTCAATGAAGTCAAAGGCTTTTGGAAAATCTATTTGTGGCGGTCAGTTTTGATATTGTGGCGGCCCGCCACAAATAAATCAATGTGTGGGAAACCCTGCTCTGTAACACATCACGCTTTTTCCTCCCACTTTCAGTGCATTTGGCTTCCCATATGTACGGCTAAACACTGGTTCTTTCAGGCATGTTGCTTCTACCGGCTGTTTATTGCTGTAGATTTGCAATGCAGAGAAACGTATACGCGATGCCCTCTTCTGGAGATGGGCCGGGAATATGCAGCTCATTTGCAAAGGCAAAAATTTGTAAAGTGCGAGTCATTTAAAGGGGGTCACACATGAGTCTGCTAAAAAAAGAACATGTATTTTGTGTATATGGTGTAATATGTTTATGTGGTTTAAGGTTCAAAAAAACACACTTCACTTTTCCACATACTGTACATTATTCCTATGTCATCTATGCCCCGCCTTCTGAAAGGCGTCGCTTTTACTAAGGCTCATCTCTCTGAAAATCGAGGGGGCGAGGTGTGCTGTGGATTGAGGTGTGCTATCCAGAGCATTGTGATTGGCTGAATGCATCAAGCGTGTGGACAGAAATGTTACGCCCCTTAACATATTTTGACTTTCCTGACTGGCCGGGAGCGACTAGACGTTAAACATAAAACCCATTATAAACGTGATCTAAAACATGATTTTCCTAGTCCATGTCCTCTTTTGGAAGGCAAAAACAAAGTAGTTTCGCTTTCTCAACGAAACGGCGGTCGACAAAAAACAACAAACCGGAGGCGCTAGAGTGTGAGTCCGATGACCGGCTTGAGTGAGCAGAGGCGGGTCGGCTGGGAGAACGGCGCGGCTGGTGGATTACGACAAAGAGAGCTTGCAGGCAACCCACATGTGACAACCCCGGGCTGGAAAGCCGATCCGGCGATCCACAGCGCGAAGTTGATATATTTGCTCAGGCGGATCAGCACGGATCAGGTCCAAGCATTACGACGAGGAAAATACTGTCCTCTTTTGGGAAGGCCAAACAAAGTTGTTCACGCTTCACCAGTGGTGAAACACACAGCGCTGCTATAAGGACATTGTGCTGCGGCAGCAACAACAATACTACAATGAGAATAAAAGGTACTCCTTCTTTCTTTGGCGTGAAACATCTGGGCGGCGTTATGCAAATCTTCCCAAATACTGACGTTAGTATGTGGGGTTTGGGTTTGGACGAGCTGTTTAAGGAGGGCAATGGATGAGTATTAGTCGCTTTCATAAAGAATATCTCTTTGGGATTTGAAGCTTTTTAGTCTTTGCAACATACAGATCTTCCTTATGAGACCAAGAGCTTAATAACACTCCAAAAGTGCCAGGAAAAAAGTATAAATCGCGATCATTATGACCCCTTTAATAAAAAGTCCTTTCAGGAACAAACCTTTTTTAGTCACACACCCCCTGCTGTTTGTACTGACCATCGTTTACAAAGCAGTCTGTCTGTTGTAAAGGGTCGATCAGGGGGCACATTCCGCCTTTAAACAAAACGTAATCCACAAGATTCTTCAGCGGCCTAAGAGGTCATGCGTGCGAATGATGACTGCCATGTTTCATATTACCGTCCAACCAACAAAACACCCTCCTGCGTACGGAGACATGTTGTGTCTACACCTGCTCCAGCCTCAAAAACAAGCTGCTTACTGTTGACCGGCAGTCAACTCAGGGCAGGCCTGTGATAAAAACTCGCACAATCTCGTTTGTGAACAAAGGTTGTGGAGAGGACCCAGTGTAAAGTTATGTCACTTTGTCAAAGAATCTGTTAATGACTTTATCTCAAAAAGTGCTTATGATTATGGGTATTCAAAATAAAAGTGGATTTTTATATTATAGGGTGGGTGTTACACACGGCTGACAACACACATTTAAGTTCAAACCCCATGTAAAAGTGAAGTTTGCATCTGAGTCCCCTTAAATTCTGTCCAGGATGATAATTGGATTCAGATAATACTTTATTTGCAATGTTATACACTCTTTTTCTGGGTCTTTTTATTTGTTTTATCCATTCTTTTGTCATTTTAATGTCTTTATCGCTATTTTAAGATTTTTTACCTGTGAGAAAAATATTTTTAGTATTTCGTTCACATATATTCAGACACCATATTTTTATATGAGCTAATGGTTTAAACAAGTCTGTTTTTAAGACACCTGGCTGTTTTGTAATCAAAGAAATTGCAAAATTAAAAATAAATAAATAAATTGCAAACTTGCTTGAAATTCACAAAATTGACAAAAAAAATGTGGTAGATTTTGGAACTCAACACAAAGGGAACTACCAGTTCTGTTAATCCATCATTGGGTCACAGTGTTCACCTGATAAGAATGGGTCTAGTGTAGGGTAGTGCATATGCTCATGACACAGGAGCTGTTGTGCGCCTAAAGTGACTGGTTTCAGAACCCAACCTTGGTCATGGTCCCCAAACTGTTTCCTCGTTTCTCTACCTTCACTTGCCTTGTCAAAATCTCCATTAGATTTCTATTCCTATTTAATGCCTGTGCTTATTACACTCCAAATTTGGCCCAGAGATGCTTCTGAAGTGGCATTTGTTTCTTTTAACAAAACTGTGCTCTACACAAACTTGGTTAAACTTCTCATAAGTGGAATAAATGCATTTCCCCAGTAATTACAACTGTGTACTTCCATACTAGGGTTGAAGTTGTTCTGAGCAGGCATAATTAAGGTTTTATTTACGTGTATTACTACTGCTTACCGAGACTGCTTAGCGATTCGGTACTTTACCATTATTCTTATAATATATTCCCGTATTATAACATCTGATTAATTATTATACACACTGCTTTTTGTTTTATTTATATATATATAATATATAAATATTAATATATATAGATAGATCTCTAGAATATAGAATATTAGGGCGGGTACGTCAACGTTATTATTGCGTTACGCATTAATTGGTTAACTCCGACAATTATTTTATCAACATTAACTCAGGTTTTTTTTTTTTTTGTTATGAAAGTCCGTTCTCAACTGGATTTGAGTACACATACCAATTGTGAAGCATACCGCAGATAGTGTTACTGTTTTAGTTCTCTCTTCTAATCATAATTAAACAGGGCTTTCATGGCGCACTGCTGAAGCTCCTCCGCTTAATGAGCGCAATCTTGCTAACCGAAATTGTTGAAACTAGCAGCCAAAATGCCATCATCATAGACAAATGTTTTGGGTGTATTTCCTATAGCTTGCATTGCGCGGCGTAAAAAAAAATAAGTATGCTTGCACGGACTCTACGTAGGTTTAGTGTGGGTGAGAGAGATGAGATGTGCAAGATAAGGTACGGAGTTGCTGTATATCTATAGCCAATAATAAATGCTATGTGCGTGTTTCTTATTTTTCTGCCCAGTACCAAGAATAGCAGAACCGTACTACACCGTTAGAGCTTCGATTGATACTCTGAGTCCTATTCAATATTTTCGCCCCGGGAACCGATTTTATTAAATACGATTGTTTTCACGTCATCCATCCCTAGAAATAATTTTACTCCTGACATTTCATGCAACATGAGTGCTGTTGCTTTAACACTGGAGGATTTGAGGCAGGCACCAGAGCAGTCTTTTAACTCAACTGGGTAAGGTGAATATACGCGAAGACAATCCAGTTACTTAAAAATTTATAAGTAGTAGATCAAAAGTTATTGTACATCATATGTTGTGTCTAATATTCAGGACAGTATACTTCACTTCAAGTTGCAGTTAGTCAAACCTTTGTCGTTTTTTGCTTTTTTACGGAAAGAATCTCTATACAAAATGAGTACGTGTGATAATAAAGTTGGGTAGTATATTTAAATATTTTCTTTTATACGAAGTATCTGTCACTAACCAGCAGAGGCTGGTGTGGTTGTCGTTGCTTTAGTATGTTTGTTTATTAAACGTTTTGTGTCTCTGTAACGTGTAGTGTGATTAGATGTCCCCCCTCAGCGCGTGTCTGTAGATCTGGAAAATATCAAACTCTAAAAAGGCTGGATTTGTGTCAAAGAAATTCAACTCCAACTGATTGTATTTTTAGACAGATCATTTTACCATTTGGAACCTAAAACCACATCAGAATTCATACTTTATATATCTGATACTGATACCTTAATATGACCGTATTGCGAAAAAATTAATGTGGTGAACTCTTTATGGATGGAATATTCATGTGTTATTGTACATGAAGTTTTTTAATGTTGCACTACAAAGAAAGCAAAGAGATAGGTTTTTAATAATCTGTGTCTGTTTTCCTGCACTCCTAATTGGAACCTGTTGAAATCGAAGGCCCACGCTAATTTGGAGTACCGTTCTACAAAACCCCACAGCCTAATTTGGTAGATTAATATCAGCGACCAGCACTGAAGTACTTGCTGCATTTCTATCTACCTTTGTTTGCTGTGATAATATTCATTATCTACGTGTTTTCCATTGTGCATGTTGTCTATTTACGGTTAGCATTCACTCTGTAGTGTTTCGGCTCAATGTATCTCAGCTACCTTTAGCCTTAATCGGTAATCCAGGGGCGGACATTGTTTCTAACTGCGCTTGGCTTGGGACAGGGATTCACCGTCAAGTTTGTTTTTCTGTCAAGCCTGCAAAGTTATCCAACAAGTTTGCAATTCACTGTTTTCTGTTGATCGATGTTGACGCTAATTGTTCTTCTCTCTAGTATTTAGCACTTAATGAGTCATAGACTTCGTTTTTGCTCTTAAAGAACTGTTTGCTTTACTACTGCGCCTTGGCATGCTTTGTGCAGCAAGCGAGTAGATTTTCTCTTCTATTTTTATATAATGCATATATATATTATATCTAAATATACGTTTATTATATATATAATACTAGTATATCATACAATAAAAATTTTGAGATGAACATTCTACTCGCCTGCTGCAAAATCATTTTCTTGCATCACTGCCCAGTGGTTGATGACTCGCGAAGTCTTGTCGTCAGTGAGGATCAGATTAGTTAATCTGTTTAGATGTTTCCTTTCGTATGTGGGAAGAATTCTTCAGTGCCCGTTTCCATTGTTATATTTGTCTCTAGTGAAATGCCGCCTCACACAAATGTCAGCCCATCATGAGTTGTTCAGTATTATTCCCTGATCTTACAAAAACTGTTCTTGTTGAATTTTCCTCGTTACTACTGCGCCCCCCTAGCGCCTCTAGGCCAGAATTTTTGCAGGAACTTGCAGCGAGTAGATTCTTAATCTCGGGTTTGTATATAGAATATATATATATATATATTTATATATATATTTATAATTATATATATATATATAATATATATATAAATAGAAAAACACAGCGTATGTGATTGAAAATCTACTCGCCTCTGCTGCAACATAAAAAATCACTTTGTGTTGCATCTCACTTACCAGGTGGGTGTTGATGGAATAGAGGAAAAACCTTGTCGCAGAGAGTAGTGAACGAGTGATCAGATTATTTTAAATAGTATAAGATATGTTTTCTGTCCCTCTGTCAGGATAAGAAATTCTTTTACAGTGCTACTTTTCCATTTGTATATTTGTTCCAGTGAAATCCCCCCTAACCAACCAATGCTCAAGCCCATTGTGATGTTCGTTGCACCTTATACCTTCCCTGCACTTTGTAGGATAGTTGGCAACTTTGATTGTCATTGTTTTCCCATATCTAATTTTCAGATACGTTGGAGGCACACAAATAGATGGTAACGAAAGAAAAGTAGTTGTTTCCTATTCATGCATTTTCAGCATAATTATATTTGGTATTGAATAATTGTTCCATTAACAATGTTGGAAATGGCAGTATATTTTCCTATGATGGAAACCATCATTATACTAAGTAAATCCCAGTCATATAAGAATAATTATGTTGGGATAAGAAGCCTATCATGAACTAATTTGTACTCTAATGAGGGCTTTTATTGTATATCGTAATGAGTCGCACACGTAAATTAAGTTATCCATGTATCTTATTTACAATAAAGAAAAGCAAAAACAAACAACTTTGTTTAGAGACAATGTTTCCATTTGTTATTTGCCCATTGTCTACAAAAATGATGATTTCTAGGTTGAGGTATGTGGGTGGAAATACCTCTTTTTTTCTAACTCGCTTCCCAGATTTATTTACATTTTTGCCATACACTCTGAATCCTGTAGCTTGAATGGAAACGTTTCCTTGGGCATGTACAGTGTGTTTTGTGCTAGTGCTTGTCCAGTAGGGCGGCACATGAATCAAAATTTCTAATCTGCGATTACAAACTATGGATGCCACAATTTATGTAATCGTTCAAAGCTGGCAATTATTCGTTCAAAGCGACCACTTATGTTATTCAGTGTGCTTAAGATGCATTTTTCTCTTTCTACCTGTTATCTTAAAGGGTTTTCCCCATTATTTTAATTTTCGTTTCTAGTATATAACATTCTAATACCAATTCAGTATATTTTTTCCTTTTTTTCATTTAAAGAAGAAACCAATCCGATGTATAGTTGACATTTTGAGGCTTAAATACTATAGAAATGCCACAAAGTTTTTCAGTTAAAGTTTGTTTCTGCTTGTTTGATTTTTCATGTCAAATCTCGGCTTGCAGTTGCATCAAACTGGTGGTATATCCCATCATTCAATGTCATTGTGATAATTGTAATTCCTCCTCACAATTGCACATCTTCACCAGGGATAATCGGCCACATTCTGATTCTGGATAATCGTATGCAGCCCTAATTGTCCGAGTTAGTATTGTTTTAGCAATTTCCTATTATTCTTTCCCGTCTGCAATCTGTTCATGTCATGCCTTTCAACTCTACACTGGACTAATAACCTAACGTTTGCATAGAATGGTAACTGTGTATGCCATTTCGACTTCAAAGCGTAACTAGACTGCTCCGCTATCATTCAGAGATCCTCAGTGGGTTTTTGGTTTGGCGTGGTTCCATTCTTCAATCTTTTAGCTTTTTAATCATGACCCATATTGAAGTAAGACTCAACTAGTGGTCACCAGCATTGGTCCTGCTTGTGCGTAGCTCTGTGTTGATTGCTCCATGCTGCATTTGATTCAGGAAGTGTACGGCACGAGAGGCAAGTTAAGAGAGAGGGTGTGGATGTGAGTTTCTTGTCCTTGACACACTGTGCAAACCTCGTTCATGTCCTCTCGGATACTGACTCAGACACGGCATCGGGGGCCCGTGGCCTCAGACCTCCCCCGTACCACACTACTTGCCCGATCCACACACAGCCGTATGTCACTCGTCACGACCGTTATCTCCTATACTGAAGTGGAATCTACCATAACGCAGGTGGGCTACGCGAAGAACCGCAACGATACCATCGTCAGCAAGATTGGTACCTTGTCATGTATATCCATGTTTTGTGTGTTTGCATTTATATCATAGCTAGCCAGGCAGAAATTTCATTATCCATCTCAAGGGACTTTTCAGTGCTGAATAGATTTGAGGTGTCGACTCATTTCGACGGGGGGTCATGCTAAGAGAGTAGCACATTTACTTAGCCTGTAGAATAGAGTATGACGGTTTCGCACAAGGGGAGCTTAGTAAAGCACAGATTGTGGGTACTGGGTGCATATTGTTCTCATACTGGTTTCTAACGCCCAGACAAAACTTTAAAGAACAGGGCCAATTGAAATGAACATTAACATTTCAGTGAGCGGACAAATGAGCTCATAAGATGCTAATCCACTGATTGAAAATTGTTTCTATTTTGGCGGGAAATGAATTCTGACATTCCTTTGTGGCGTTTTTATCTCCCATTTTGCTTTATTAAAAATGTAATTATGCCGAGGTGACGTGATTTGCAGGTCGCCCAGTTTGTAATGCAAGGCAGAATTCCTTCTTACAGTCAAACCAAACTCTTGAGATTTAACAGCCATTACAAATTATTATAGTAGAGTGTAGTAACTGTCAACCATGGAATGTTTAGGCATGCGGATATCCATTTTTTTTTACAGCACATTACGAATGATTGAATGCATACATTCCTTTTTCCTTCTTCGTAGCAAATTAAGAATATTTAAACACAATAGCCTTTTTGCCTCACTGATTCTGACATGTTTACAACGCGCATTCTTTTGTTATGACGAGGAGCTTTTGTTTTTCAACTAAATTGAAATACTTGCCTGCCATTGAGGCGGTGGATATTAGGCTAACAGCAACGGACCCTGATGTGCAAACAAGCTGTTTCGAAAAGTGGATCCCGCATTTATCTGATGGGGCTGTGGGGATATACTGTATTCGTCACTCCTGAAAACTTATGCTGCATGGTACGGTGGTATGTGGCCATTGGGTCCTTTTTACGTCAGCCCTTAAGACAAACCTTTTATTCAAATTCTTAATTGATTATAGCTAGCAGTCAAAACCGATATTATCGGCCGAAATTTGGCATTTTGGTAAAAGAAACTACGAGTATGCAGTGTTTGGGTTATGTCCATCAGTAAGTCATGAAGTTAAGTCCGAAAGGTGCGGAACTTCCTTAACACCTGTGCAGATAAGTCATATGAGTTGCTCAGATTTAGAAACAGGTCTCTGAGCGCGGTGCAGTTGATTCCCTCAAAACTGTCCCTGAGCAGACCAGAACTAGTCCAACTCGTCAGCTCAGTTAGAGAGATTTTAAGAGCTTAAGTGGGTCAGAAAAGGTAAAGAGTTGTGAGAAAATAAAATGAGTGTCAAGATCCGTGTCATTGGTCCGTCAGAAGCAGCTCTTAAAGCAGCCGTAAAGAAACCTAATCACCCCAGCTGCTGTAGAGTCCTTGTTACTCAAAGAAACCTAAGAAATAAACAGAAAAAATCTAGAAATACAGCGTTGTTCTGGTATCGTTAGGGTTTTTTATATATATTAAATTTTCGCATTGTCGTGTTTCGATAACTACTTATTCACCTTTCTGTATATTTGCTGAAGGTACATATTAGCATTTTTATTATGGACATTTATTGGTTTTATGATGACCTTTACTTTTAATTATTGCGACTTTTTATTATGCACCAATCATCGTCTATCCGAAACTGTTAGTTAAATTCGCTGTAAAAACTCCTGATAATCAATGTCTGCAATGCCCCTCGTGCAGGTTTATAAATTAGGCTAAATTGTTTAGTTAGTGGAGAAAAATTCTCATAATGCAGCGTGTACTTGGGGGCGGTTTAGAAAAATGCGAGATGCAGACAGTGAATGAAAAAGACAAAAAAAAAAAAACTTTCTTTATTCTTTTTCTTTGTTTTTCTTGCTTTTTTTGAATACCATTATTTTTAGGAATGCTGGACTCATGTTGCAAGATGCAAGCTCATTGGTTCAAACACCTCCCATTTAGTGCGTTATATAAGGATTACACTATGGAAAAAGTAGCACAGTGGATCCAAAAACAAAGCAACACATTCTGTGGCAAATGGCTGCTAAAGCCCAGCGTTGCAGCATCACAGAATAAATTACTTTTAAATTACTTATTTAACAATATAAAATAGTTATACTGTATCATTTTGCCCACATGTTTGTACGTGTAGTTTTTTGATTCAACAAACGCTTGGTTAGCATAAACTTTTTTTTAACACGCCACAACCATTTGAACAGAAGCGTCGCATACCAACCGAAATTCAGTTGTCTATTTCAAAAGACGAGATCCTTATCTTTAATATTAAATGCAGTAGGTACCATAACAAACTTTTTTTTTTTTGCTACTATTTAATAATGGATCTGAGTCGGGAGTAATTGATCATAGATTTTTCAATTCTGGAAAACATAAAAAGCGTACCATCACTCCCAAAGGGTTATTACGAGTACTATTGGGGGAATGATTTAGCTTTATATTTATTATAAGAAAAAGTATAATGTGAACAGTTCGGCCCTAGCTGTTTTTCATTGAGAGTGTGAGTCGAATTGCGTGCGCTGGTGGTCGTGGGTGTGCGAATCACGCGTGTGGATATGTTTGATGATTATATGTCATTCAGGGGTGTTTGGACCAGAGGAGACAGGAAAATCGTGGCAGCAGCAGCCTCTTCAATATATCAGCACGCTAGAACACAGGCGACATCTATACGATCGTATCAGTAACGCTGCTGTGTAAGCCTACATGTCCTGCCGCTCTGCTGGTTGTTTAGTGGCGTTGTCTGGACACTTGGTTGGAGTCTTTCTGCTTTGTATAAGTCCTCTCGCTGCTGGTCTGTATCCTGGGACAGCGTAATGGCGGCCGTGCGGTCTCCGTAACAATTTTCCGCTCAGGCAGGTTTGTGTCCTCAGATGATTACATCTCACATTTCAGGAAAGGGTGGGCACTCTGGAACACAAGATTTTCCAGGATGGTTCACGAATGCGCTTGTCTATCATTTATGACGTCTGAAAAAGCAGTCCATCTGATTTACACCGGCCTGGCAGGAGGAGCGTGTGGTAAACTCTAGCACCGTGGTTGCCGATTGCCTCAGCTCCTTGAGTCACCACAAAAACTGGAGAGGATAATACCGAATACAGCAAGGGTCTCCCACATATGAACTCTGAAGGAACGACCCCTCACAGAAGGGATGCTGAACTACATTATTCATACTTTGCTTTGTTAAAGTAACCTGTAGGACTGCCCCTTAAATTGATACAATTGGTACATCAGATGTTTTAAGATTACAAGGGAATTTACTAGGAGTGTATGGTTGTTTTTACCTGGCGTTTAACCTTGGCAAAGACAAATTAATGATAATAATCCTTTCCGAGTGTACAACGAAATTTAATGCTAAGTTGGACAACATCTTTAGTATTCACCATATACCTTTTTGTATTTGTATCCTTCTCTTTCTTATGTTACATCTCTTGTTGAAAGATTTTATACATACTACTGATAGGTGTGTTCCACTCATTCAAAAACCAGACCTTCAAAAGGAACTATTATACATTTTGTCTCTAATATAGGATTTTTACAAGCATCTTGCTACATACTTGTATAAAAAAAGTATTGTATTAAAGGACTTACAGTTTACCATGTTGATTGTGCCAGGTGTCAAAGTCGTGCTTTTTGTTTGTTCAAGTTTCTACGATCAACAAATGCAGACATGATTTTTATGTTTACTGTGTTGTTGGCAACTGGTGAAACGTGTAAACAAGACAGTATAATCAGCAGTTCTTACAAATTCCAGTCCCGCGCATCACCCCATTTGGTATGTTTTCCTCTTATCACTTAGGGAATTTGGTCGTCTTTTATCTATTTGACACCAAGGGCCCGGCGAAGTGGAAATCACAGGATAGTTTCCCGCAATGATTCAAGGGCGTTCTACGTGTAGCCGGCCTGGGTCCATTCAAAGTGCAGGGATACAGGGGCGTAGACGTGAAGTTTAAAGGGGATTTAGTTAACAAGGTAGTGATGAGTCACACAGGGTCGTTGTGTGATAGACCCTGCCGCAGCACTACAACATCCAAGGAATGTTCTGAAGCGAGGTCTACCGTGACCACAGAGTTCCACTGTGCTCCAGGGAGTAGTGGAGACATGCACAGCCCGGTGTCGATGCTCTGGACCATGTGCAGAGGGCAGGACCTGGCTACCGCTTCATGAACGGAGCCTCACTCCATTTCACACGAGGCGGATTAGCCGAAATTAGGTTGGTTAACAAGGAGAACATCTTCGTGGGCTAGGGTGTAGGTGTTAATAACGGAGTTTGCTTCTGAATTATGTCTATCCCACTCCTTTTTTTATGGGAGGTGGTAGCATAAATCTGACAGAGGAGCAGCAATAGTCAGAAACACGCGATGTTCCAAACCAAATAATCCCATAGGTATCCATTGGCGATCCATAATTCCTGATTATTATAACTTATATTGTCCTTTTTATAAAAACGCGTTGAGTTGCACATCGCGCCACGTTAAACATCAAATCATGTCCGTGCATTTGTGATCGGAGAAAGAGAAATGACCAACAAGAAGCACTACTCTCTACACTGCGCACACTCGTGTTTTAAGCAGTCAGTGCCAAATCCTTTCAAAATTGAAAAAGTACGTACAGTCTGTGAGTCCGAAATACCAGCCCGCCATTGGATAGGCCTACCTATCCCAGGATCAGGTGGCCGTGTTTGAACACGCCGCTGTAGGCGTTGCCATGGGGGACTCAATCTTTGATGAAGGATATCTCTTTGGAGTTGAGACTTTAAAGATTCTTCTTTTAAAGCAACAAGAGCTTGTAACACTCCAAAGAGAAAGAAAAAACTTGAAATCTCAATCATATATACCCGCATTCTCATGTGTAATTTTATTTTGCTGTTTCAAGGTACTATTAATATTTAAAAAAAATTATAATCATTTATTACCTCATCCGTAAACCATCTCCTTTCAACAGCATCACCAGAGGTTCGGCCTTTGTTATTTGTTTTGGAAAAGGTGACCTCGTAGTTGTGGAAACCCTACATATTGTGCCTTTGAAGTCAGAGAAATTAAATAAAATCTTGAAGTAATGGACATTTTAAACATATTGCAGTATGCTCAATTCAAAGTTCGTTTGATTATCATTAATTTAATTATTTGTAGTAAAATATCATAATTGTATCAACCCCATTTGACCCTGCAAGACATTTGCTGGGATGAGCAAAAATTTCTGAAAACATTTCAACCAAAGCATCAGTAAACCAGTTTCACACTTAATAAGGTCGCAGTTCTCACTATCAACTAACTATTAAACTATGATTTTTGACTCAAAGTCATAATTAACTGCTTATATATAGTTAATAAGGCCAGTTGTTAGTTTTATTTGTGTAAGATTAGGATGAAGAAATCTTTGCTTTTTAAGTATTAATAAAAAGTAGTGGTGTGGCCGTATCGGCGTTAACGTGCTGCGTTAACGTGAGAGGACTCTCATCGGGCGATAAAAAAAAAATATACTTGCCGTTTATCTATTCTCTTATTTGGGTTTGGAGATGGGTTTTTGCTGTTCTATTTTCAAATAGAACAGCGAGGCATAGTTTAGGCGCGGATGTATACCTAGACGAAATTGCACTGTAGGGGGCGGAGAACGAGTCTTCGAACCTGTGTGTACGCCTACTGTGAAATTACCAAGCTTCCCCAAAAAAAAAACATCGACAAGACTCACACCTGTTTCACACATACTCTGTCTGCCAGTCCGTGTGGTGTGTGGTGCAGAAGCAGCACGGACTCATTGTGCTTTCATTCACAACAGGATCGTTTGCAGTCCCGCTACTGATCCGCGGCTGTTTAGGGAGTCCACAAACACACAACATTTTGTTTCATTATTCTAGATATGTTTCAATACCATGCTAAAAAAAAAAAAAAAAAAATTACTCTAATCACAGAACGTATCAGTCTTTCAGAATCATAGACTATTAGTTTAAACATATATTGGCATTATTCATGCATTTGACTTCTAGGTTTGTATAATAAGCTGATCTAAGCCAACGGGCAAAACATTTAAACACAACAATTAGCCATACTTTTTTTCTTGTTTATATATCGCAAATATTTAAATTTAAAAGCACCACTGACAGAAACAGTCAAACGCTTGTGCCTTTTGCATTTTTAAATCTTTATTACAAGCATCGCACGGTTGCTTAATGAACTTTGGTCTTTCTGGCTTCCATAAAAGTGCATAGGCCTATATCATGTTTGACTCGTTTATCTAAAGGTGCTCTTTTTCTTGTTTAAAAACCTAGCCCAAAAACCCATGTTTTACGTATGAAACACAGTAGGCTTTATTTAGTATACATTTATGTGAAAGTACTAGCATTTCCGTGTCAATCCATGTTAATTTTTACCGCAAAAAAAAACAATGCGTCTGTCATTTTAATTCAACGCATGCAGCACAGCAAAAATAGACTTGGTACGTAAACGCTTGCTGCACTGCTGCAGAAGCACCGCTCCTAGGATCGCACTGACGACCCACCCACCGCGTGAACGCTGGAATCCGTTAACATTGGTGCGTAATAAAAAAATAAAATAAATGCAACGCATTATCACGCACTGCAGACGGAGTATGTGTGAAACAGAGCGTAAGGTTGTTGCAACTTGTGCAATTCCGAATTAGTTTACTGTAGGAGTTCTTCCAGTCTCAGTCAGTACCACCTAAACGCAAAGAATCCCTAGCATAATGGCGGAAGATGCCGGGCCAAGCATGTAGGCAGCAGGGGAAGAGTCGAGTCGTCGTCAAACTACTATGTTTGAGTGCAGCACACATCTAGCTCTATCAGTACTAACAAGTACATCTGTAAGATTGACCCTAAGTTTGAAAGATGCATGATGCCTTCGGCAGAATTCAAATGAGCCTTTAGTTTTTTAAAATCTAGATTAATCTAGAGTTAATTCCCAAGATTACAAGAGTGAGTGATTAATCTAGATTAAAAAAAATGTATCTAATATGGCCCACTCGTCGCACTAGTCAGCAAGGGGAAGCCAAAAAGCTACGTGTATATATGCTAATTGGAATACTGTATATGTGAATGGGTCACTAAAATAAGCAACTAGTTTTATAATGTGTACATTGGTGTGTTCACTATATGTGGTTTCTATGGTGAACTATTGAAATACGCATGAATGTTTGGTTACACTTATACAGATTTGAGTATGTAAAATTGATTAGTCAAATATAAAATAAAGAATCCAAGAAACCAATTCACCCTTAAACGTAATTAATGTATAATTCTCCTCTAATATTTAATGGTTACAAAATTGATTTTCAAAGTATTTCAATCACAACCCTTCAAAAAAGTTACAAAGTGTAAAAAATCTCTTTTCCTTGTTTTTTACCTCGTTAATTGTATAAATTACAATCTTGAATTGTAACTATAAAAAAAAAAAAGAAAAAGAAAAAAAACAATTAAAATATAGTTAAATGTTTTGTTGACAACTATAAATATTTGTTTCAGCCACAAAACGCACAAAGGGTGCGGTCAGTGAATTATGGAGGCGTGCAAATATACAACTGATCTGCTAGCCTGGTGCCAACAGAACAACAACAAATCCGTTGTTGGCACACAATCCTCTAACAAAGAATCTAACAGTCCTTATTCCAGTAATCCAGTCTTAGCCATGAACTGAACTGCAAATCATGCATTTTATGGCTCATGGTGTGCAAAACCTCAATTTAATGTGGTGCTGATCGGCAGTTTTATCCTGTAATGTTATTATTCTGCCTATGATTTCATTACACTTAATGCTTAAAAATCTACTAAAAAAATAATTATGCACTTTTTGAGCATCATTGCAGAACACTACAACAGCGCATCATGATAGTTCGCATTAAACTGAAATTCCCCCCTAGCCCTAGTACACAGAGCATCTCCAGAAGCATAGCCGCATGTGGAGGCGGTGCTGTACGTGTCCTGCAGGGTGGGGTCTGCCTCCACGGGGCCCCCCCGCTGAGGTCCAGCTCATTCTTTATGGATGGGGGGGAATGTGGTGATGAAGGCTGGAGAGTCTCGGCCCCTTCGTCTTTGTGATTCTCACCTTCCTCTTTCTGCACAGTCTTGGGTTTGATGGTTTAGATGTTGGTTCATGATTGGGGGTATGATGAGGACAATATTAAGTGCATTATTTCAAGACGATGGATATAGTCTCTATATGTTTCTTGTTCCTTTGGCTTTTTTGTTTTTTACCTGTTGTTAGGAGTACCAAGTATAACCCATAATGCACTAGAGCCTTGTATATGCAAAGAAGAAAGCTATTTACATACAAGCGAGGTACTGTCTGTCAGCTTGGCTTGATGTCTTTTCCCCAAGAAGGATTCCGCGATCGTTCTGTTGAGGTCTTACCAACATGTGCCCCAGGTATATCCTTTTGTTACCATGATTGGTTTTCTCTGTCATTTGTACCAAATAATGGAAATGCCATCGCCTCGTTATCATTCATAATTCTTAAAACCTTTATACTTTTGTGTAAACCATGGTGTTTCCATTGTGTATGTTTTCCTGAAAGGACCGTGTTCTGGAGATTGTTTGTAGTGATGTCTGATTCAAAAACCAAAGTGTTATTTTGCATGGGCTTCCTCGAATTAGGCAGCCTTGTTTTATTTAACTTTGCCTGCGACTGTGTTTTCCCAACAGCAGTGTTACGGAAACATTCGCAAGCACAGGCTGTCAAACGATTTGGTGAAAACACACCTCCAAGTCCCACATTCTGCAAAACAGCACAGGCAAAGTTCGTTTCTTGAATCTACAGGTTAGAAAGCTTCATTTTTCCTTGCATTGATATTTGGACTTCAATTGATCATGCCCGTGAGCAAAATAAGCATCTAAAATTAGCTAGTCATATTTTGTATACATAACCTTTAGGCCACTTTTCTTGTAGCCCCTTGTTGAGCGGGTAAAAACCAGTTTTTCCCCCCCCCCCCCACATATGATTATTTAGAACGTTCTTGTGACGTCGCAATAACTGCCAAAATCGAATTGTGCGTGCGGTGCGTTGGCTGGCGCTGACCAGAGAATAGTGACTGCAACCTGCTCCCATATGTCCATATTCTCAACAACTATGGCAGGTAGATGCCTAACACATAAATGCATGACTTTTTAGGTTTTCAGACATTTAAATACGCATAAAGTAATAAGTAAAACAATACCTTTATAGTTTTTGAAAAATACACACGTTCTTTCAATCCATTCAATGTTTAAAATTTGCAGATGTGTTTTTTAATTATTTCATATCATATACACACAGTGTAATTAAGCTATAAGTTCCAATTCGATTTCTTCCCCCAACACCCCAGTTCACCAGGCCAGTTTTTCTTATTACTTGTGTCGGGAGACTTGCTGAATTCACGGGCTGTAAATTCCGACTGACAGGACTCTCTGAACTGCAATGCGAACAAACATGGCGCACGCCCATCTCACTATTACAGATCAAGATCATTTTAGAAAGGTTTTTAAATGACAAAACACACTCATTTACACACATTTATGAATCAAAATATCAGATTGTTTCATGACATGGTATGCAAGTTTGTGAATATTTTAAATAAAAAAGGAAAACAAAATAAAAGCGATCCATCTGTCATTCCACGGTGTGTCACGTGATAAGCCTGACGTGTCGCCATGAAAACAGTAAATGGAAAACGTTCTAAAATAATGGTCGCCTTAAAAAAAAACTCACTCTGGGGGAACGCTAGAATATTTTAAACTCACCACTGAAAAGGTTAAATTGATTAGATTACACCGTGTCTACACCGGACAAAATACTATAGAACTCATTATTATCAGTGATGCTGACCTACACTGGACACGCGGCGCGACACAACACAATTTTTTTCTATTTATTACGTATTGACACACAACTTTCAAATGATTTTCAATGGTCGTTTGTTGCGTCTAATGTAGACAGAGCTCTTTCATAAGAGCTCTAGAACTCTGCGGGATGTGAGAGGGAACCTGCAGTTTGAATAGAGTGGTGGAACTTTGATGTCACTTTGTAGGTAAAAAACACGGAAGTGAGTTAGAATTTTAGCACACTTGCGGGTTCCATCGTCTCCGAGTCAATGGGGATGGCGGTGGTGATGTTGAAGGTGAGCAACCGTGGTGTAGTTTGTTTATAGCCTAAGTTTAGATTTTAAACTCCAGGTTTCAAAATTGAATAAAAGTTGTAATTATTTTTGTAAATTGATTTTTGTTGTGATTTTATTTTTTGAAGATTTTATTGATGGAATTAATGGTTTACCCCGCATTTTATATTGTTGTTCGACTTTTGGTTTTTTTTTTTTGCTTTGTCCCCAAAATGCAACACAAGTCTCTGGATGGAAGATACTCCGTTTTTTATCACTTTCCTACTGATGCGGAGTACTCTGGGGTGCACACCATAAAAGTAAACTCATACGATTATTTCCATGTAAACACCACAGTTTTTTACATGAAAGTAATGAAACTTTAACGATGCATAGTGCTTAAAGTCACGTTAAAATGAAATGTTTACGTCCACATGAAGCTGTTACAAAGTATATAGATTGAAGACTTTCTAGAAGCAAGGATAAAAACATTTTGTGTACCCACCTTAACAAAAAGCTGAAATGTGGTACTTTATTCACTGAAATAAATTTAATCTTACCATATCCAAAAAATCGCTCGCTCTGCTGTTATTTAATAGATTAAATGCACTAGAATTTTATTGAATACTACATGGAGACACGGTTTTGGTAATTAAAATATTCATATTAATCAAGGATTTATTGACTTTTAATGCATCTTATTTCATATGTACTTTAAATGTACAGAAAATATGTTCTTTCATATGTGCTTTAGTTATGATTGTTTCATTTATTCGTTACTTGCTATTAATTTCTCATATCAGTTTTAGTTTGGCTCTAGTTTTGTATTTATTACAGTTTATATGAAAAAGGTTACTCTAGCGTGAATTAAAATTTATCTACAGAATAAATCCTTTTTAAATGAACGTTTCTAAAAATGTTAATAAATATGTCAGAGGTATGGCGGTGGTGATGTTGAAGGTTGGCGACCGTGGTGTAGTTCATTTATAGCCTAAGTTTAGCTTTTAACTTCTGGCACATTTTTATTTAGGCTTCGAAATTGATCAAAGTTATTGTTATTTTGTGAAGATTATCTTGATGGACAAAATATGTAAGTTTCATGAACTATGGTTGAACACCTTATTTTTTTTTGCGATAATCCAAAAGCCTATGAAAAATCGTTTTGTTGAGGGAACCACTGTAATCCCTAAAAGCCGGTGGGCCTACAAATTGACGTCATAATTCCCTCCACTCTCCGTTTCTGGAAAAGGGGCGTGGAGCAGCAGCTCGTTTGCATTTAAACAGACATGCACGAAAACATCCAGTTTCTGCTTCCACTCAAAATAGCCATTTTCCAAATATGATCTGTGGGGTATTTTGAGCTGAAACTTCACTGACACATTCTGGGGACACCTGAGAATTATATCACATTTTGTAAAAAGGGGCATAATAGGTGCCCTTTAAAATAAAAAAAGAGAACTAAAAATAGTTCACAATTTGAGTAATACTACGATATTATATTAATAATTCTAAAATGACACCCCTGTCACAACAACTCATAATTTATGCAAGCTGCCAAAATTGTACGATACTGTATCACTTCACTTGCTTTTTTTCCTTCCTCCCTTTTTTTTTTGAATTATTACTATCATTGTTAGATTTAGGTTTTTGGTTAAGGTAATGGCCTTTGTTAAGTTTGGGTCATACAATTTTGAACAATTTCTTACAATTCAGTACAAAAATTTTTTACGACATTGTGAGTCAGTGTAAAAAATTTCATAGAAACGTACTAAAAGAACAACCAACGGAAATGAGTCGAACGTCGCAACACTAGTCTGTCTCTGTCTGAGCATGGAGGCTGATCTCCCTGTAGGATGGCACACAGACATGATTCTCTGAGAAGTCCTGCTTCAGTAGCATCGCTCCGCTCAATATCATGCAGTGATGTCACGGCCCTTTCCCTTCTGATTCTTATCTGCTCAGAGGACCGTCATGCAGGATTCTGAGCAGGTCCTACTTCACGCGCTTCTGCCAGATGAAATGACCTTTCAGGATGTCTGTGATATTAAAGGAGCAGTACGGGAACAGACTGAGCAATAGACATTAAATGGTACCATTCAGTGTGTCTATTGGGGCTCTCAGAAAACATTTATTTCCCGTAAAGGTAAATGGAATATTCTCTAACGTAAGTTCGAAGCACAGGCGGTGACGAGGGTGTTAGTGATGATTACTCATCTTCTGCTGCACCACTCTAAAGTGATGGTGTGATCAGTGCACACCCTCTCTCTCCCCCTCCCCATGCCTGGGCATGCAGCTCTTATCAATGAGGAGAGAAGTGACATCACTGGTCTAGAGATCACAGTACATCCCATCTGTGTTCTGATTAACGTGTTATGATTACACACACAAGCATTAATATTCAAACTCCGTTTGTAATGGTATTATAGAGATCTGTTGAACGTCAGGGCTTAGGCTGGGCGCTATGACGATAAACTGTGTGACCAATGTCAGTCGGTAGTGATTATGCTGAACTGTTATAATTGCTATGCGATTAAAAACAACAACAATGAAATAAATAATAAAATCACTGTGAATTGTCACAGACAAGCCTTTCCAGCATACCAGCATAGACCGCTTAGTTGATTTTAATGACACAAAATTATTTTTGTCCACTATAAAGACTGTGTGACTATGCTGTTTACAGTTGGCATGCAAGGTTTGAAACTTGCCACTTGAATTACTTATTTCAGTTATTTAATTAATTTAATATTTCTATATTAAAAATGTTATATTTAAAACATTAATCTCAATATGAATTTAATTAACCTCATGCCAAATCTGAGCCTCATTTAACGTCGGAAAATCTTCTGTGTCCCTGTAGTACATTTTTTTTATTTTTTTTTTTTTTTTTTTTTTTACATTTTTATTAATACTTATTTCATATGATTGGTAACTTATGCATCTTATTCTACTTATTATATTGTTTTAATTAGGAATTTTAAGAAGCTTATTAAACATAAATTTTTAATAAAATTAGAAAAATGCCATAAAATACAAAGGTGAAAGCGCTCCTAATTACAGAAAGAAAAAAAAAACTGCTCTTAAACTGGGTGTGTTGGCTGGTATGCTTTTGCTTTAAACCCCTGTTTCTGTCAGATCGTATTTTTTTTAAACTGCCCATGTCTTCAAAACACGGATTTAATCATTTATTGGCATCATCGTTCAAAACTATTCAGTCCCTATGTCTCATTTTTTATATGTGCTTTTTAAAATGTTTTCAAAATAATGCAGGTACAGAAAATAGGAGTACACCTTTTGTTTACTTCTAACTGTTAAATGGATATGTAGAAATCCATTACAAATATTCAAATTTGAAAAACAAAAAAAAAAAACGTCCCTTTTACTTTGCAACATGTTTTTTTTTGCTAATCCATAAATGTAAATGATATCTTTATATCTGAAAATGTTGAGAATTTGCCTGTATTATCCAGCTGTAATGTTGAATGAATAGTTTACAGTTGGATCTGAAAATGTTGAGAATTTGCAGTTTCTCTGAATATTTTTTTATTTGCTGCGTATGATGTCAGCAGATTACACAAACTGATTCAGCTGTAATGATTTCTTCTGTTTGCACTAGAGATCATCCCTTTTTAATATGATCCCGCTCAGGTACAAAAGAGAGCGAGGGAAATCTTTTATGTGGGTACACATTCATGGACATCACAGCATTTGCTATTGTCATGTTACAGCGACTGGGCTGACAGACAGTAAGAACAAATATCACAGCAAAGATTCCAGTCCTCACATTTTTGCTTTGCTGTAGGTGCATTTCGGATAAAAGGCTCGTGGTTTATTTTGATTAACATTGCTATGGATGGTTTGCGTTTGTTCCCGATGGCGCCACTGTGTGTTTTTGACACCCAAGGCCGCCCCTGTCTTCTTCAGCATACCAGGGTTGGCCTGACAGGAGTTTGAGCTGTGGCCAGCAGGCATATCCCACGTTCACAGGCAGATAAAATGAGCAGATAATACCAACTGCCCTTAATCGCATACTGCCCCCGTCTGCAAACGTGACTGAGCGCACTCTTTCTTTCCTCCAACCTGATCACCGGTTGTGCCTTGTCCTCCAGTCTCTTGTTTTGCTGCTGTTCCAGTGGTGCTTGCCGTGAATGTTTTGGTGCATGAGCACTTCCAGCAAAGTGGGCAATTTGTTAATCATTGCTGTCCTGACCCGCTGCGTGTGTTGCGGAGGAGCGGTGCTGTTTGAGGGCAGGATGTTCGGGGGGGAGGTAGAGTTTCCTCTGTCTCTTCACCCTCAAGCGCAGCTTTGTGGAATGACATAACACCGCCCATTGCGCTTATGTAATCCAAGTCCATCCTATTTGTCTCCTCTCCATCTTCTCTGTGTTCTTCAGGGCTAGATGGAGGCTCATGTAATGCCAAGGGATTTGTAAACTTAAACGATTTTTTCTTGCATCATGAGTGAGCTCAGTCCACTTAAATGCAAAATGAAGTTTTAATAGTGGCATTACTACTGTGGTACAGTTAGGGTGGGGACGATAAATCGATGTGCCAATTTATCGCGATATTTCCGGCCGCGATACATTATGCTATACTCCTGGCACCAAGTATCGATATTTTTTTTTTCAAACATGCGAAGGATCTAAATTCATACCTACATTGTGGGTGTTTACCACTTTGCCTTACCGGAGCGGCAGTACCACCTCCAGACTTCTTGTGGTGGCGCTTCCCAGATTGCGGATGGTCAGATGAACTTGTAAATTGTAATTCACAGTGAAGAAGAAATACGAGCGTAATTGTAGACCAACAACAAATCAGAGATGCACTGGCGTCTTATGTTTAAGGAGATGTTGTGCCCCGGAACAGCTATCAGCGTGGACTGTAGGCATCGATCACATTATTATTCCAGAGCACATACTGAGTCTGTGAGAATCCTAACTTCTCCGCTCAGATCGCAGGTGGATTTCCCTCACTATATGAGTGAGAGAGACCCTCAGATCGCAGGTTTTATGTCAACAAAACTAGGGGTGCTCCGATTGATTGGCTACCGATCACTATCGGCCGATATTCACATTGGGATGATTGGTCTCCGCGCACTCTCTCTTCTCTCTCAGCATATATATTATCGCAGAATCACTGTATTCGTGATATTGTCGTATCGTGAGCCATGTATATTGATTCGTATCGTATCATGAGGTACCCTGCGATTACCACCCCTAGTACAGTGTAATTTATCCAGAAAGGATAAATCACAATAGTTGACTAACAAGAAAATATCTTCTCATGTAGTGATGGCAACTGAAATTTTTAACCAAAAAGCCAAGAAAAAAAGAAAAAAAAGATTTTTGATCAAAAGAGTTAAGTATGATTAGCTTTTCTCTAATGCCACATTATGACTGTGAGTATGGATAATTTCTTTAGAGAAAATATGGAGAGGTGGCTCATTGCCAAATAAGTATACTATCACTGGTTTTCAGTTTTAGTGTATCACCTACACAATATCCTAAAACAACACCGAGTATCATTACCGAGTTGCCCAAAGTTGACTTTATTTTGCGGTTTTCAGTTTTAGGCTAAATGAAAATTTCAATTTTTGGTAGTGATGCACTGAAATTTCAGCCACTGAAAATTATCAGCCGAAAATAGAGTTTTTTGGCTAAAAGAGAAAAACGGCTGTAAATATATGGCGCGACGCACCCGCTGGTAAAATGACACTTCCCTCTCGTGACACTACATTCTGCTCAAATGCTCTGATAATAAATAGTTTTGTAGGACTATACATTATTTGAAAAATACGCACCACATACGCACTGCAAAACTGAGTAATGTGAACCTGGCGTTATGTGTGTGCATAGTACCGTGTGTTAGGAGATGACTTATCAATATTCTACTATCATTATCATGAATAATGATGACCCTTACTCTGATGTCCTTTAGAAAATACTTCCTTATGAACCATTAATATTTAACAACTTCTTGTACACACCATAATTTCCCATCACGGTACAGTTCTCTTTTGTTTGTGGTTAATGTGTAGAGGTATCGTGTTGAACTCTTATACACCTCCGGGCAGCCTTGGCATCGGGACTTGAATCTGAGTTTGGCTGGGAAAGGCTTGGCTACTGATCAACCAGCTCAGGCATGATAAATCCAGACTCTCCCAGTCTTTGTCTTTGATTCTCCAGCTGAACTGGGGTTTGTTTAAGTGTGCAGTGTGGCAGAAGTGACCTGCGTCACTGCAGGCTGGTGTATGTGAACTGGAGGCAGCAGAGTCACATGGTTTCTCCTCTCCAGTCAGACATCTGTGTTTGAGCGGGCGTAGGTGGCTCCGCTCTCAAATGGGGCTGCTGGCAGATGGCGTTTTGTTGGAGCACTGAGGACTCCAAAGTGGGATTGACTGGGAGAACTACACTGCACTTGGTTTAGTCAGACCTAGGCCTCCCTCCTTTGAATCTTTTTTGTTTTTGTTTTTATACAGTGTTTTTCTTCACAGTCCATGTATTTCAATGAAACGGTGTACTGCAGAAAGCATTTACATTTTAAATTAGACAGATTGTGTTGTTTGTGTGATACCAAGCCCTGGTACCTTGGGCATTAATTCCCACAAGCAACAAATAAACTTCATTTTATTGCAAAATTTAAATTCCAAAATAAGAATTTAACGTCTTTTTGTCTATTTATTTATTTAAAGGGGTCATATGACACGGCTAAAAAGAACATTATTCTGTGTTTTTGGTGTAATGCAATGTGTTTATGCAGTTTAAGGTACAAAAAACATTTTACACATAATGTACATTATTATTTATGGTTTATGATACTATTTTTTGTTGTTGGTCGATTTTTACAAAGCTCATCGTTCTGAAAAGTGAGGTGTGCTCTGATTGGCCAGCTATCCAGTGCATTGTGATTGGCCGAATACCTCAAGTGTGTGACTGAAATGTTACGGCCCTTACCATACTGTGATGCTGTGTGTCCTGGCACGACGAAACCATTACAAACGAGGCATTTGCTGCATCCAGTGGGGACATAATTACTGATTATATTGACTTCTACTGTCTTTTTACACGTTGTGTTGCGTATCTCGCTCCGTAAACCTAAAACCGTGTCTGCATTTGTGATCGGAGAAACGACAAACAACAAGCTCTACTCTACACTGCTTAAAAACTCGCGCTTGAATTGCAAATTCTTTAAATATGTAAATGTACCTACAGGCCGTGAGTCAGAAAGCGCCAGACTGTCCTTGCAAAGTTGTTATTGCCCCACTTTATAGAAACAGACACACCGGAATTGTAGGCTACTCTCCCGGGAAACAGTCCACTTCCTCCGTAAAATGCACTGCACACATCAAAATATTTGGGTTGAACTGTACTGGAACAGTTTTGTAAATACAACTTAACCACTGATTTCTAGTTGTGTCCTTTTTTTGGAAGTCCAAACAAAGTAGTTCCGCTTTCACAATGAAACCCACAGCGACTCCACAACATGGGAGCGACGGCAACAGCGAGAATAAAAGTTACGCCTTCTTTTTTTGCATGAACATTTGGGCGGCGTTATGCAAATCTTCCTTTTTTTTCAATTCTAGATTAGTTATTTCTTATGATCCACAGCACAATGTTGCCAAATTTGCACAATGCTGGTGTTATTTTTTCCTCTATATATTGTATATTGTCCATCTCTTTAGTGGATCAAAACCTTTCATCGAAATTCTCCTAAAACCAAAAATGTGTTTCTTTCACAATTCATGCTTAACATGTAAGTCTGTTATTATTCAATGTTGTCATTAATGTAATGTCATCCTTAATGGCTTTTGATGGTCTTCAGACATGATTGTTTGTCATTAGGTACCTATTGACTGGTCACAGGTGTCTGTAATTGGGAACTGCTCATCATTTAAGGCTCTGCAAGCTTCACTTGAGGTCAGAAAGCATATAAAATGCCACATTTAGTGAGATTGCTGGATTCTGACCTCAGCAGGGCCATTGGTATGCTGCAAGGAGGCATGAGTCAGCGTGAAGTTGCAGACACAGTGGGGACGTCTCAGTGTGTCATTTCCAGAGCCTGGAACAGGTTCAGAAGGTCTGGTAGTGTGAGTAGAAAGGATGGTGGAGGCAGACAACGAGTCACACCAAATCAAGACCGATACTTGACCCTGCATGCCTGCAGTCAGTCTGCAAAATGACCTTCAGGATTCAACAGGGGGTGCGAGTGTCCACTCAGACTGTGAGGAGACGACTTCATGAAGTTAACTTGAGAGCCAGAAGACCAGCTGTGAGGGGTGCCTCTTTCCAGAGCACACACAAACTGGCATGTCTGCAGTGGGCCGCAGAACACAGCAGGTGGACAATGAATCAGTGGGGTACAGTGCTCTTCCCAGATGAGTCCGGTTCTGCATGAACTTCCTAGACAGGCGTAGGAGGGTCTGGCGTCATACTGGGGAGAGAAATTTGCCACAAAATGTTGTACAGCATGACAGTATCGGCAGATCATCAATCATGGTTGGAAGGACAGAGCTTTTCATCATTGAAAATGGCAGCCTGACAGGCCAAAGTTATAGGGATGAAATCCTGAGACCAGTTGTGTTACTGTATGCTGGTGCAATGTGGCTAGTTTTCATGCTTATGGATGACAACGCCGGCCTACATCGAGCAAGGCTGGTGACCTGTAACCTGACTTGAACCCCATTGAACACATTTGGGAGCAGCTATGGCAAGCCATCCCTCAACAGAATATCAAAAACCTCATCTTAGGGCTGGGCGTTATTTTGAGTTGGTTAGAAGAACTGTTTTTGGTTCGGTAGTGAATTTGATTTTGCGTTTCTTTTTATTTATATATGGCTCTGTCTATTAAAATGCCGCTCCATTTGAAAGCAGGTGATGGCGATTTAGCGGTAATCAGGGAACCGGCTTTACTGACGAAAATGCGCGTGACAATTGCATGCGATATATCGCCCAGCCCTACCTCATCTCAAGCATGCACAGGCGATGTGAGGCTGTGATCAGTGTCATAAGTGGTAACACTGACTACTGACTGGTTGTATCAGTGCATAACATTTGTTGTTTTTTGTTCATCACTTGTTTGTCACATTTGTTAAACCATGCAGTTCATGTTCGATTTACAGTATGAACAGTGCAAGAACATCTCGTTTTGTTGAACTAAAAAAGCTTTATTCCTGCTTCAAGCTGACACTTCACACAAAGTGACTACAGTACAGTAGGGTTGTGACGGTGAGGAAATTTTCCCACCGGTTAATCGACGTGTGAAAACACCGGTAATATGGGTATCACCGTGGGGGCAGGGGCGTTCCCTCTTTTTCTCACTTTCCTTCGCTTTTAAATAGCTTGTATGCGGCGTGCGCCTTTTACTTTCACTTTCAAATAGCGGCAATTCGGCGTAAAGCAATTGTTAATTGTTAGTTTGTTTGAATTTTTTTCCCTCTTTTCCTCGCTTGCCTTCGCTTTTAAATAGCTTAATTGTTAGTGTTGTTTGAATTTTCCCTCTTTTCCTCGCTTGCCTTCGCTTTTAAATAGCTTAAAAGCGCTGTGCACATTTTTACTTTCACTTTAGAAATTAGTGGCAGTCCAGCTTCAATTGCTTGAATACAACAACAAAATACAACGTCAAACTCACTTTAGCCTACAGTATATATAAAACATAGAACTTTTATTAACAAAACAAATAAAAATACACCATGCTATAGGGCAGGCTATGCCTAATATAAAATAACAAATAACTTAAAGTTTAAATAGCCTATTTCCAGTTTTTTATACCTAAGTAAACATATAATATATAACCAAATAAATAAACGTAGAGCGTTTAATGGCAAAAACAAGTAAGAAAGCTCGGAGGCACGGCATACACCTTGATGTCAAATGAAATAAATAAATGACACAAAGTTTAAATAAAGTAAAAATCACCAAACAATGTGAAACCAATTAAATAAGAAACTAATGTTTAAAAAAACTCGCAAAATTACCTTAGATAAACGGCAAAAGTCAACAGGTTTTTCAAAATCCAAAATATTGCCAAACAGGTGCTTTTGCATTTTGTTTCGAAACTAAATCATCCGCCATAGTCTTGTCTGCTTTACCTCACTCTTCTTGTCAGTAAGCTCAACTCACTCTCCTCACTGGATAAATGAAATTTGATCTGTGATGCGACTGTTGTTCGGCACGCTGCATTGAGCAGCCGCGTTCAGTTTTAAATTGTAGTGTCTATTCTTTTACTGAACTAAATGATTTTCATTACTACAAAAAAAAAAAAAAAACGTGTGACAAGCCACTTCACACTTTGTGACAAACAAACATGTCTAGGCACCATCAAAAGTGATGAGGCATGAAATTCCATTGATGACAACATTGATTAATAGCAGACATACATGTTATACTTGTCTTAGGACAACTTTGATTAACTTTTTTTGATCCACTTCAAATGTTGACTACTGTAAAGTATACAAGCAGCCTTACAATTACTGTTATTGGTTGGGGAAAGCATTTTTAAATTAGCCAAAATATATAATAAACAGGAAAGGGAAATACGTTATTGACGGCTGTGGAAAACTGTGGATTCCGTGCAGCCCTAGTCATGATTACCTTTTTCTAAATCGCTTTTTTACAACTGATGAACTGAATCTCACTATATTGAGTTTTTTTTTTATTCCGTATAATATGCAACTTTTTGAGCAATTGCATGTCTATATGTATTACTATATGAATTTCCTCCCACTCTTTGAATTCCCACTCACATGTTCCAGCAGTATCTAGCAGTGGAGTGTCGATAGAAAGCTTGTGAAAGTGTTAATCAGCAGAGATAGAAACCAACAACTGAATATGTGTTATGTGCAGTCTGAACACAAGATGAGTCATCGACAGGCCAACAGTGCACTCTATTCTCAGGGGTGTTACAAAACCACCACACAATGAGTAGTGTAGGCTTTGGTTACTGCATGATGATTGAAATCGTGCAAATGGCCTTAAGCTATTGCCTAAATAAACTACGAAAATATTGTTTTCTAAAACATGGATGGAATGGTCCTGAGAGCACTGCACGAGTTCGCGGTGCATCCGCAGGACAGTTAAAAGCGCTCAAATGATTCAAAGCATCAAACACGAGTAGAATCAGCACTAAAACGTGTAACTCGCCCGATGACTTTTTATGAATGCCGGTGAGAATTTGAGATTGCTTAGTGCTGTCATAAAATTCGCAACGGTTGTGATGTAATTATAAAATAGGCTGAAGTCTGACGTGCTACATGTCTGCTGTTACAGTACTGTTTTTTAGTTTCGATTCACTGTTAGAGCTAGCTGCGCTTGGTTTGAGCTGCTTTAATTTGCATTTGGGATTCATCATTAGAAACATTTATAAATCTGTTTACAAAGAGAAGTTTCAGTGTCACAATCATTCAGAAATCATTCTAATATGCTTATTTTCTGCTCAAGAAACTTTTCTCATTATTATCAATGTTAAAACAGTTTTGCTGCTTAATATTTTTGTGGAAACTGATACCACTCAAACAAGATTTAAAAAAGAGAGAGAGAAATGAATAATTGTATTCATCATTCATGAAAGGTGATACAAAGTGAGTGAAAACATTTCAAATGATTTCTGTTTAAAGAGGTCATATGATGCTGCTAAAAAGAACATTATGTTGTGTATTTGGTTTAATGCAATGTGTTCATTAACCATTATGTTTTTATGGTTAAAAAAGCACATTATTTTCCATATAATGTACATTATTGTTTCTCTTCTATGCCCCGCCTTTCTGAAACACGTCAATTTTTACAAAGCTCGTTGTTCTGAAAAGCGAGGTGTGCTCTGATTGGCCAGCTATCCAGTGCATTGTGATTGACCGAATGCCTCAAGCGTGTGACGGAAATGTTACCCCCTTAACATACTGTGCCATTTCCCAGTCCAGCACCACGAGACTCAGTCCAGCGGCTTTGCTCGTGCACATCCCATCATCGGTTCTCTTTTAGCAATTCATTCAGTGTAACTGAATAACTTGGGATATTGGTTAATTTCGCATCAGAGGGAGTGTCATCTTTCAAATCTGTAATGACTGTTTTTTTGTGCACTCACAATAACACCAGACTGTGCTTTTGTAAAATAATGAAAGCAAACAGGATGCGTTTTCTGCCGTCATGGTCTGTGAATTTGAGGGCTAAACTCAGTGTATATCTTTGCTTTACAGACATTAAAAATGTATCTATAGAGAGTGAAATGTCTACTTTCCAATGAACCAATTCAAATGGAAAACAGATATTCTCAGATTATGTAGTCTGTGTGAAACATGCATTTTCCCCCTTTATTGTCTCTAGCTGATTATATGCCTGAATTTTTCCATCTCACAAATTTAAAAAACCTTTTGTCTACTGAAAGTTTTTATATATTTTTCCAGAAAGATGTTTGGTCAGCTGAACAGTCAGTATTTTTTAAACAATATTACAATCCCCTGAATGCACTGTATTTCAGTCTGTCATAGTCACATTCATTCCTGTGGAAAATTAAACTTGGCGCTAACATGACTGAGGTCTGGATCCCCAGCAAACTCTGCAGTCCCATTTAGACACTTGTTAGTCTCGCGTAGCCAGACCTTCAGACTGAAGGTCTGGAATTCATGGCAGCTTTCATTGGCCAAGGCCCGCCCATGAGGTTCGTTTGACCGACATGTCAAACAACCAATCACAGTTCGTTTCTTTCAGCGGCACGTTTCAATGCTTGGAAATGTCGTCACAATAACAGACCGGTGTGTAAAACTCTCAGACATATTTTAAAGATTCTATGCTGCAAACTTTAAATATTTCACATACTTTTGAAAATCCAGCATTTAGTTGATCCTAATAAGTGCTCATTGTCACAGTTGTAAACACAGGGGCTTTCTTCTGTCGTAACGAGGTTGTTTCCAGGCGGAACGTTAAAGCACGCGAGACACACGTCTCGCAGAAATCCTGTAGAAATCAACCAATCCGGTGACGACTTCGACACTCCTGAAGTGTTTCCACTTTTGTGTCCCATATGCATCAGACTTTTAGCCAACAGTCAGTGGGCGTGACGTCTGAGGCTGAGACTAGACACTTGTTAGCAACCACGTTTTTCAAGAGTAAATGAATAACAGATTGATTTTTTTTTTTTTATAGTTTATATCTATATTATGTATTTTATGCTGTAGAATAAAATGTGCAAGTCTTAAGCTTGCTTGAACCACAGACCATATTTTAGTAAGTTAACCAAAAACCTATTTAAAAAAAAAAAAAAAAAAAAAATATATATATATATATATATATATATATATATATATATATATATATATATATATATATATACATACACATATACATATAAAAATTTTGGGAGGATGCAACTGAAAGTGCTAAAAAAGGTGCACATCTAAATGCCAAACTTGGGAATTTGCATATTAGCATTTTGCATTTGCATATTTCTCACAGTACTGCCATCTAGTGGCTGGAGGAATAAATTGCTTTAATCCTCAATCAGCTGAGGCCATCATTTTATAGTCATAATTTCATTAAAACAAGACACTTAACCAATAAAGAGAGAATGTTATGACTCTTGTAGTTAATGTTCCTGTATTTTTCTTGTGTTTTTGTTTTAAAGTAGAGGGTCTGCCTCAGGTCTACTATTTTGGGCCCTGTGGGAAATACAATGCCATGGTTCTAGAGCTGCTCGGCCCTAGTCTTGAGGATCTCTTTGACCTGTGTGACCGAACATTCTCCCTCAAGACCGTCCTGATGATCGCCATTCAGCTGGTGAGTGCACAGATCCTCTGAGAAGCTGCTGTAGTTTAAGAGCAGTGTGGCACCTGGGTATATAGTTGGACTAATGCATTGCAGTGTAAAAATGTAATGTGAGGCCATGTGTTAAATTTCCCCAGATATCCCGCATGGAGTATGTGCATTCTAAAAACCTCATCTATAGAGACGTGAAGCCAGAGAACTTCCTCATCGGTCGACAAGGAAACAAGAAGGAGCACATCATTCACATCATAGACTTTGGCCTTGCGAAAAAGAATACATTGACCCAGGAAACCAAAAAACACATTCCTTACCGGGAGCACAAGAGCCTTACCGGCACAGCTCGATACATGTCTATTAATACACACTTAGGGAAAGGTAAGTGTAAGGACCTCCATAGTCTAATCCTAAAATGGACTTAACATTAAATTTAGCATGTCACTATCCTCACGCTTTATGTGGTTTCTTGATTGGCTGTTTGGGAATCATGAACCAGTTCTCTTAAAGAACATGATATTCATATTTGGTTCCTTAAATGTTACATTGAATCTATAGCACCTCGGGTTGTGATTGTGTCGTCTAAACTGAATGTGATGCCAGAGGAAAAATGGGTGGACCAAGATGATACAATGAAAAGAAATAAACAGACAACCTGGACAGTGCTGTCCTTTTTACTGAATAATTAAAAAATTCAGAAGATGAGTCACTTATTTTTCTGGAATGACTCACACTGAATCAGTCGAATTGGATACTGAATTATCAACTTACATGCTCACTGAATTGCATGTCATGCCATGTCTAACTCAGAATAAAAAAGCAAGAACACTTACTGTTATGTTGTAAATGACTTAAGGTGATGGTACATGGGGAAACATTTTTTGAGCAATGTTTTTTTAGTCATCCACTGAAACGTGCTTGATACATGAGAATAAACCTCATTTGTTAATCAAGCAAGCACAGTTGTTCAACATTTTTGTTGCAAGGACTTTAAGTGGATGGACAAAAATGATTGTTCTGTAGATTAATTGAAGTCTTATGGTTTTGAAATATGACATGGATATTTATTTATTTATTGTTTTGGGTAATTATTTGGTCAAATCATTGAATGATTTTTTTTTTATTGATCATATGATCGATGATCAGTATATTAATAGTTAAGTAAATCAAATCGAAACCAGATTTGTTAAATTCCACATGATTCCCATTGTTACTGTCCTATCGTTACTGTCCAGCCAACTTCATGTTATTGTGTACATGATGTTACTGTTTTATTTACTTTATTGCAGAGCAAAGTCGGAGGGATGACCTTGAGGCCTTGGGTCACATGTTCATGTATTTCCTCCGGGGTAGTCTCCCTTGGCAGGGACTAAAAGTATGTTGAACTAGCATCTTAAAGCCATTGAAACTGTTACTAATTTAGTTCTTGTAAATCAGATGTTGTTGTTGTTTTGTGCTTGCAGGCTGACACACTGAAGGAACGCTACCAGAAGATTGGGGACACAAAGCGAAACACTCCCATTGAGGTTCTCTGTGAGAACTTTCCTGGTGAGACCCCCATCGTGTGCTGCATTTGTATCAGCTAATCTTAAAGTCAACACACTTAATACACATTCCTAGTTTTTGCAGGATTCAGAAGTGCTCATTATTCCAAAGGAAATATAATGTTTCTTTGTAATAGGGTTGCGCAAGACTAGTTGACTAAACTGCTGCTGCTTCAAATTACTATCATATATACATACATACATACATACATACATATACAGGTGCTGGTCATATAATTAGAATATCATCAAAAAGTTGATTTATTTCACTAATTCCATTCAAAAAGTGAAACTTGTATATTATATTCATTCATTACACTGACTGATATATTTCAAATGTTTATTTCTTTTAATTTTGATGATTATAACTGACAACTAAGGATATATATATATATATATATATATATATATATATATATATATATATATATATATATATTGATATATATATATATATATATATATATATATAAAATGTATGTATGTATATGTATACGTGTGTGTGTGTGTATGTATATATCTGGTTTTCTGTTTCCCCCAACAACCCTCTATATTTTTTTTTTAAGTTTTTGTGTTTTTATAATATTTTTATATATATATATATGTGTATATGTATGTATGTATGTATGTATGTATATGTATATTTATTTTTTTATGCAATAAACAAACAGTCAAAAAAAAAAGAGAGAAACTTACTTGACGACAGCAGGTCCTATATCAGTGTCCTAATGAACAGAATACCTTAAACAATGTTTAGTTGCTGATACATGCCAAACATCTGTCAGGTGTGTGGGCTTTATAATAGGCTTATATTTTTGTAGTTATTGGTCCCTGCCTATTGATTCAGTTGATTTTAATAAATACTCCCAGCAGCCACTTTATTAGGTACATCTGTTCTGTCAGACATGGTTGACAGCTGTTATGCACCAACACCCTTTTAGAGCGATTAACTGTAATACTGTATAAAATTTCCATTCAAACTGAAATCATAATTGTTAGCGGTTTCAGAGCAAAACGCAAAACAGTGACATTTCAATCACTGCGTTTCACTTGGCAGAGGTAAAACTGGCACCGCATGTACTTACTTGCCGGCAACCCGCCTAAATAAAAGCTTGCTGATTTTAGGTTTGAAAATGTTGAAAATTCATTAAAAAAAAAAAAAAAAATAATAATAATAATAATAATAATAAAATGTCAATTTTAGCATTGTATTTTTAAGTGTGCTATAAAATAATTGTATTTTTTATTTAATACTCATTTTTTTATTTTAAAATGTAGTATTATCACACTTTATTTATTGTTTTATTTATTTTATTTTAAGAATAAGCTAAGTCCAATAATTCTATTATTATTTTATTCATATTTAATGGGTCACACAATGTGCAGTGTGAGCACCAAACCAAATCTCCAGGTGCTCTCATGACAACCAGAATGAAAAAATAATAATTTGTGCACCCCTCAATATAACCTATTTTTCAACAGCATTCAGTATCAGATTTGACTGTGTTTTTCATAGATTAAGTAGGCTATTATAAAAAGATTGCATAAACAATGTTTTTGACTTTCTGGGGGTTTGTTAGACTACTCAACTAATTATGTTGACTAGTCAACAACAATATAATCAGTTGAGGCACACAACCCTATTTTGTAATCCTTTTTTAAATGCAATAACACATTCAGCTGCCGTGTTGGCAGCAGCATATCACATTGCAGAATTTAAAATGGGTTGTTGAAACGTTTTATGTTGACTTTAAGACAAGACTTCCCTTTGCTCTTATTTATTGATTTTTGTCATTGTAACTTTATCCTCATTTGTGTTTTCAGAGGAGATGGCCACCTATCTACGCTATGTCCGGCGGTTGGATTTCTTTGAGAAGCCAGATTATGAATACTTGCGGACCTTGTTTACGGAGTTGTTTGAACGAAAAGGATATACCTTTGATTACTCGTATGACTGGGTTGGCAGACAGATTGTGAGTCAACATGTCGTCTTTACTGCCGAGAATAAAGTGGCACAGTTTATCCATCTCTGCTAGACAGCCTAATGTTGCTGTCTATATTTGTGCAGACACAGAGCTAGTTCACCTGAGAACTGATATTCTCTGTGTTTTGGTTTGTCTTTCTCAGCCCACACCGGTGGGGTCGGTCCACGTGGACTCAGGGGCATCTGCCATCACACGTGAGAGCCACGCACACAGAGACAGACCTTCCCAGCACCAGCCCTTAAGGAATCAGGTAATCTTCCGCTGCTCATTAAGGAAGCTTAAATTTGGTGAACCTTGTCTTTATTACGGGAAAGGAAAGAGAAAATGTCCCATGTTCATGTTTCTGCCCACACACTCATTTATTAAGGGTAAATAATATTTCCCCTGAACCAAATGGGTGAATCTCACAAAGCAAATCTGGGTCATATTTCACCTCAAGATCACAAGAAAGAAATAGAATTGTTGATGTAGAAGGAAATGAATACTTTTATTCAGCAAGGTAACATTAACTCAGTTAATTCAAAAATTACAGTAAACATTTTTGCATTGTTTTCAAAAGATTGCTATTTCAAATCGTATCAACAGGTTTTAACAAAAATATTAAGCAGCACAACTATTTTTAATTAATAAATCAGCATATTCCAGAAGAATCATGTGACGCTGAAAACTGAAAAATCAGCTTTGCAACCACCTGCATAAATTGCATTTTAAAATATATTAAATTATGATTATTTTTAATTGTAATAATGTTTCACATTACTATTATAATTTAAACAGTTGTGTTATGTATGGGATTTAAATAAAAGTTTTTTCTTTTTTCTTTTTATGGTCATGCAAAATTTAGGACAGTAATGAGAATCACCACTGAGAAAAGTGGAAATTATCGAAAAATTTGTTTATTTATTTATACATGCATGCATGCTTTTTTTTCCTGGTAATGAGAATTTGGGGGCGGGAAAGGTCCTTGTTAGATCACATTACAAAAAATTTAGAAATTAGATTTTAGATTTTTTTTTTAAACGAGTTTTGATTTAATTTTGGAGTGAAATAATGGCCTAGACATGTTTTCTTGACATCTGTTGAAGAATTCTAAACCGAGCTGGTGGAGGTGGAGTTGATTTTAGATGGTTTCTGCAGCACTACATGAAGCTTTAAACAAAATCATTAGACTCGCCCACTCAGCAACTGGCTGCTACAGCATGCACTGCTTTGGCACATCATGGCTCAGAGTGCATGCTGGGAATAGAAGTTCCTGAAACTATATATTTCCAAGTATATATGTCACTGGAGACTATTTTTATATTGATACATTTGCCAATTTGTGCTTTTTCTGGCTTTCTCTTACGTTTGCAAGAGCAAATCTGCTTTGCACGTCTCACAAACTTGCCCTGTATCAAACTTATCTGCTGAAGCGAAAGTTTAATTTTGGCTCATAAAAGATTTTCACAAGTGTTTGAATTTGAGGTGCACTCAAATTAGTGCTTATAGTTCAAGGTTAAAAGAAAAAAATATTTTTCTTACATGAATACCATATATATATATATATATATATATATATACATACATATATATATATATATATATATATATATATAGGTTTTGCAAAGACAGGGTGAGATAATGAAGTGATGACTACCTTAATTTTTGGCTAATCTGTTCTTTAAGACATCTTGACATCATACGTCTTAGGTGTTTCCATTGATTTGAATTCACGTGTATCCTTATGATTCTTGTGAGGGAAAAGGAGTGCAGATATATTTAGAAATCCTTGGCTGAAAGACACAAGGGCCCAGTAAACTGCCTCATCATCAATAAAATTACCAAGTATATTTTAAGACAAAGCTCTTGTTAATGATTTTCAGTTTTGTTAAAGATAATCAATTCAAAAGATTTTCAATAACTTAACAATATGAAAAGGTATGTTTTTTTTTTTTTTGAAGGGATAGTTCACTCAAATTTTGTCATAATTTACTCACCCTGATGAGGTTCCAAACCTGTATGAATTTCTTTCTTTTGTAGAACACAATATGTTTTAAAGAATGTGGGAATTGCTGGTAGCCATTGACTTCCATAGATTTTGTTCTTCATACTTTGGAAGCCAGTGGCTACAACAGAAGAAAGAAACTGAAGAAAAAATACAGGTTTGTAACACCTTGAAGTTGAGTAAATCATGATAGAATTTTCACTTTTGGGTACCTTTGGGAAAAAAAAAAAAAAAAAAACGGCCTCTGCTGTTAAAACTTAAGGCATAGTAACTGATAAATGGATGGCTGACTTTTCCATTTGTTGGCATGACATGGATAGATTCAAATGGTTGATGTCTTTTATTAAGTTGGGTGACCACCTCAGAGATAATCACCATATTTATAATGAAACCATAATATTTAAAAATATATAAATTATAAAAATATCATATTTACTTTTGTAAAGCCATATTCAATTATTATGGGATTAGTTTTAATATTTTAATGTTTAAATTACATTTATTGAACAAAATAAGCAGAAAATAGTACAAACTTTGCTGCAGTGATTTTGAACAAGTATTAAACTTGAGATAAAGTAGATAAAGTATTTGTATCATCAATGAGCACCTTTAGCTGTCTCTTGCCACCTCATAAACTTATATGAGGATTTATTTTCCACAAAATGCATTGCTCTGTTAATGCATATTGTAAAACACTATATGGACAGAATATCGGGACACACCTCTTAATTATTGAAGTCAGGTGTATGAAATCAAAACCTAGCCATGCAGTCTGCATGGAAAAGTGAATTCAAGTATGATATTGTGAGAAGATACCACTTTTTCAATAAGTTAGACTGTTTCGTTCTTTAACTGTCAAGTGTAAGTGCTGTTGTTAAACAGTGGAAGCATTCAGAAACAGCAGCAACTCAGCCACAAAGCAGAAGACCACATGTAAAGGCACAGAGCGGGGTTGCTGAGGTGCATTGTGCATAAAAGTCACTAATGCTCTGCTGATTCTATGGCTGAAGAGTTCAAACCTCCACTGGCATTAATAACAACACCGAAACTGTTGGGGAGCTTCATGGAATGGGTCAAGCAGCCCATGGGTTCTGTGACTGACCAGCTGCTTGCAAACCTCACATCACCAAGTGCTATGCCAAGCATCATGGAGTGGTGTAAACCATGCTGCCACTGGATTCTGGAGCAGTGGAAACATGTTCTGTGGAGTGATTCATCACATTTCTCTGTTTGGCAGTCTGATAGTTTTGCAGATGCCAGGAGAATGTAACCTGCCAGACTGTATTATGGCAACTGGAAAGTTTGGTGGAGATGGGATAGTGGTATGGGGCTTATTTTCAGAGGTTGGGCTGGGACTCTTACTTTTAGTGAAGGGGAATCTTTACGTTTCAGTATACCAAGACATTTTGGACAATCAATGATTTTCTATTTTAGCATGACTGTGCCCCAGTAGTCTTTTGTAGCCAGACCTTCAGATGAAGGTCTGGAATTCATGGCAGCTTTCATTGGCCAACGCATGCCCATGATGCCGTTTGACCGCCATGTCAAACAACCAATCACAGTTCATTTCGGTCATCGTCACGTTTCAAGGCGTGAAAATGTCGCCACTGTGTAAAACTCTCGGACATATTTTAAAGATTCTATGCCCCAAACTTTAAATAGTTCACATACTTTTGAAAATCCAGTGTTTAGTTGATTCTGATAAGTGCTCGTCGTCACAGTTGTAAACACTAGGCTTTCTTCTTTCGTGAGGGGGTTTGGCGCCACAGTATCTTTGTTTCCAGGTGGAACGTTAAAGAACGCGACACACACGTCTCGTGGAAATCCTGTAGAATTCAACCAATCCGATGACGACTTCGACACTCCTGAAGTGTTTCCAGTTTTGTGTCCCATATGTATCAGACGTTCAGCCAACGGTCCGTGGGCATGACATCTGAGGCTGAGACTAGTGCCTCAGTGCATAAAGCAAGGTCCATAAAGACGTGGAAGAACCTGAGTGGCTCACACAGTGCCCTCACCTTAACCCCATCGAACATCTTTGGGATGAAGTGGAACAAAGATTGCAAGCCAGACTTACTTGTCCAACATTAGTGCCTGATCTCACAGAGGTCACGGAGGTCTTGGTATACTGACTCTACTGAATGAATGGGCAAAAATTCCCAAAACAAAAGGCTTTCCAGGAGAGTGGAAGCTATTATTACAAAGGGGTATTATTACAAAACACTATTACATAGTGATGTCTATGTATTTAGAATTCTGTGTCATTAAGGTTCCTGTTGATGTAATGGTCTGGTGTCCTGATACTTTTGTCCATATAGTGTGCATTTTCTCTGACGTCATACACTGTGTGAGTAGTGAAAAACACATTTTTCTGAAGATGTGCCTTAAACCCCATTGTACCTTATGTTTTTGGTCATGTGTCTAGAACCAGTGTTCCAGATATAAAACTCTTCAAAATATGTATCGATTTTTTATTTTTTCAATATTTGTTTCCTAATATCCATCATCATTTAGGACGCTGTAGATTAGGACTCATACCTTCTAAAAAAATATCTCTGCTTAAAATGCTTAAAATGAATAGATCAATAAACATGTCTTAAGTAACTTCAGTCTTGCCACTTAATGCAAAAGTAATTAAGTGATTTATTACATTTTCCCCTATCTTTTCACACTACTAAACTATCCTGTCCACCACAAAACACTTACACATTCACACTAGTGATTCACCAGGGGGTCGTCCTGAAGCTATATACTGCACACTGCAGTTTCAGAAATTGAATTTGGATGTTCTTGTGTTTCTTGTCTGACTCAGAATGTGTTTAGCTTTCTGTTATGTCTGACTCAGAATACTTATAAATAATGTGTTTAGCTTTCTGTTAAACCTGAAGATAGTGTTTTAGCTCTCTTAAAGGGACAGTTCACCAAAATGAAAATTACACCATGATTTACTCACCCTCAAGTCATCCTTGGTGTATATGACTTTATTCTTTCAGATGAATACAGCTGGAGTTATAATAAAAAATGTTCTGGTTCTTGCTAGCTTTATAATGGCAGTGAATGGTGGTTGAAATTTTGAAGCCCAAATAAGTGCACCCATCCATCAAAAAAAGTACTCCACGTGGCTCCCGGAGGGTTAATAAAGGCCTTCTGAAGTGAATTGATGTGTTTGTGTAAGAAAAATAAAAACATTGTACATGTGTACACGAGAGAGTGGTGTTCTCGCGGAATACATAGGATGTAGCGTAAGCTCCGGTGAGAATATGCTAGTCTCTTGAGAAGAGTCTCCTCTTGGCTTAGATCGAAATCGTCTGACATATGTACATATTTTATGATGGATGGATGCACTTTTTTTGGGCTTCAAAAACTTGACCACCATTCACTCCCATTATAAAGCTTGGAAGAGCCAGGATAATTTTTTATTGTAACTGTGGTTATATTCATCTGAAAGAAGAAAGCCATATACACCTAGGATGGCTTCATGGGGTAATTTTCATTTTTGCGTGAACTATACCTTTAATCATTGAAATTATGCTGTCAGATATTCCAGTGGGAACTGAGTGTTGGATGCCTGATTTGCTACATGTATTGTCCAGTCCACTTGGCATTCAACAACTTTCAGAAAGTTTTCTCTTCAGTTTCCTCTGTTTTAATGTCTCCTTGTGTTTATTTTGTGGTGTTTGCTTCTTCGTGTGATTGGACGACTGGTCCACAGTCACTAATGCCGTTTCCTGGCTTTGACTGGCTCTTTTTGTTTCTTGTTGATTTCCATTCCTGCATTGTGCTGCATGCCACCTGGCCTCACTCCGCCCGCTCTCGCTCACTCACCACGCCTCCCCCCTCCTGCGCCTCCTCCTGCACCTCCTCCATCCGCACAGACGGCCATCTCCGACCGCAGAGGAGCTTGGGAGGTGCAGCCCAACCGCCAGACAAACTCCTACCTGACCTCGCACCTGGCAGCGGACAGGCACGGAGGCTCAGTGCAGGTACTGCTTCACCCCTCGCTCGACTCCTCCTCCTGTGTGCGCTCATGTCTACAGCCATCTGCAGCAGCGTGCCCCATCTGCTCTCAGACTTGACTAGAACACTTCCTCTATGGGTTTCCCCTGTTTGGCAATTCTTGTCCTTATTAAAAAATGTAGAAATGCTGTGTTTCATTCAAAGTGTGAAAGTGTTTGAATGTGGGATATTCCAGTCTTAATATTTCTGAATTCCATGTAGCATTCCATTGTCCAAGTTGGAAGAACATTGTCAAGTGGCATTCTATTGGAATTTTCCAAGTAGGAAGTTGGAAATGTGACATTTTCATATTCTATCACTTTTCTTAGTGTGAGGGTGTAAACTTTCTAAATTGAATGAAACGCGGCATATGTCACGCAGAGGCTGAGATTATTTGTAACACCTGTTGTGGTAATTTGGTACAGCTGACATTAGGGCCTAGTATTACCAGCTCTCACACTCTACAGTACACAAAGCACAGTTCAGTGCATGTATTTGACTGAGATGGTGACAAACATGCAGACTCACCACCTTGCGCTGCTTGCTTCACTTTTATCCTGTAGGTTCCTCCAGTAGGCGACTGAGAAATGCTGCTGACAGTCCTAGAGCTGATATAGATGCCTTCTGTATTGAACTGAGGGAAATTCTGTAATGTGTTAAGATATATTAGATAACAAAATAATAAACCAAATGGTATTACATTAAGTGTGACTTAAGAGTGAAAATACTTTTTGGGGCTACTGTACGACAGTGTTATGTAGTGAAGAGTAGTGAAAGTGTTTTTTCTCTCGATTCTGTACATTAGTGGATCTGGGGAGACTCAGACAACTAAAATAATAGAACATTGGCTTTTTAAATAAAAGCATGAATTTCAATATGGCTACATTTTTATTATTATTTCTTGGATTAACTGGTGATAGCAAAGTATTTTTTAAAATAAGTATTTTTCAAAGTATTTTTAAATATTCCAGGTTAAGCTAAATTTGAATAATTTACATACAATGAGAAAACACACAGCAATACAAGAAACAGCCCTATAGATTTAAGATGTGTTCTGTGAAAATCATTTGATATTATTTTCAGTTGTTAAAAAAAGTTAAGGTTGCATTTAACCAGGAATAGTTTGACCTTTCATTAGTAAATATGGTAGTAAATGATTTTCCTCAGTTACTGCCTTCCAGTAGTTACTTGCACAGATAAACATCTTAAAGTTCTCTAAAGAGCTTCTGAAGAGCGACTGACGGAACTCTCTAATTACAATAACATTGTTATTCTGAGGCCAACCAATAATTAGATTTTATTTTAATTCATTTGTCTCTGCCACAGGTGGTGAGCTCCACTAATGGTGAACTGAATGCAGACGACCCGCTGGCGGCCCACTCAAACGCACCAATCACAGCGCAGGCAGAAGTGGAGGTGGTGGATGAGGCCAAGTATGTGCACATGGCTTCTCACAGGTTTCTGTTGTCTGTGCCTTGTGTTTAACTGACACAAGCTGTCCCTTAGCACTCTGGGTCTTTACATGATTTCACCCCTGCCCTCACTGGTCCATTCCCATCTGCTCCCCTGTAGTGCTCTGTGTACCCAAAGTGTTTAATGGAACATTATATTGGATAAAATTATCCATTTCTTATTTGCACTTATTTTTTTTAAGTGCACTTTTCAGTTTTGAATGAAATATGAATGCTGCAATTCAAAAAGTTTGGAATAATTTATTTTTTTTTTTTTATGTTTTTGAAAGGAGTCTATTACACTCACCAGGACTGCATATATTTAATAATAAAATAGTACAGTTTAATAATAAAACAGTAATATTGTGAAGTATTATTAATGTTATCCAATTATTTGTTTTTAATTTTATTTATTTATTTATTTTCTGTTGCAAAGCTACATTTTTCAGCAGCCATTACGCCAGTCTTCAGCTTTGCCATCACTAGAATAAAATACATTTTGATATATATTAAAGTAGAAAACAGTTCTTGTAATATTTAATGTTAATATTTATTATTAATATATTATTAATATAATATTTTTTATGCTGTATTTCTGATCAAATATCCTCAAACAGCCTCGGTGAGAATAAGAGACTTATTTCAGAAACGTAAAAGATCTTTATAATTCCAAACTTTATATTTTTAAAGACAACTGTTACACTCTGTAGTTTCCTATTCTTTAAAGCACCTGATGTGCGTTTGAGTTTGTCATATAAAACGTCCTGTCTGATATCATTTTAAACACTTATTCTTGTAGTTCTTTGATATCTTAAAAAGCCCTCTGTCTTTGATTTATTGAAGCACAGGCTTGAAAGTGGCACAGACAGCAGCTGCTTTATCAGTTACTAGGATTGCACAAACACACAAGGTCACCATGGTTATTACACAGTATTAATGCTCACCAGAGGTCTTTCTTCTAATCTCTCTGATCTCTTTCTTTTTTGCATTTCCTTGTTTCTTGAATATAGCAACCTGTTGATTGCTTTTTATCATTGTTACGTATCCTTATTTAAAGATTCAGTCTGTAATGTTAGAACACTGCCACTTGAGCTTTAGTAGCAGCTTCTTACATAACATTACATTAAAAGGAAAGTTCATACAAAAACAAGAATCGTCATCAGGGCTTCACACTATTAGTGTTTGGCATCTGTTTTATGCCCCATGCTTAGCTCATGACTGTGTCTTCCACCTAGATGCCAAGTCATGGATTGTTTTGTTTTGCATAGATGGAGAGGACCAAATGAGACAGTATGTTTTTTTTGACGCTCTTCAATTTTGTTTATTTAATGCTTTTTTTAATTAGTTACATCCTACAGTAAATGTCTTTTATAAGCAAAGGTACAAACATTCTTATTCCATTTTCTAAGAAAGAACACAAGCATTAAAATAATTTTACTGCGATGGAAAAAATGGCTTTTTCACTTTTCCAGTGAGATGCATTAAGTTGGTTATATAGTTAAAAAAACATCTTTAAACCACAAATATGGTGTTCAAAAACATGTCTCTAAACCCTGTGAGCTTCAGAATTTTAAATGTTATTGGAGTTGAATAACCTAGAATGTAAGAACACTTACATATAATTTCTATATCTCATGTACACATGCTATCATTACTGAGTGACAGTTAAATTATAAATAGTTTTGGTTTATAATTCTGATTGAAGGAGCTGCATTTTAAGCTGTAAAACTGTCAGAACCTGTTGAATGCTGCATTAAGGGCTATTTTAAATTATGAAGTGTTTTGCATCATCATGGTGCTATAAAACATTTTTAATTGTCAAAAGTCTTGTGCTAAAAATCAAAGCAAAATTTTATTTTTATATATATAAATGTAACCTACAACCGAATGAAAAAGGCTGTGCCTACAGTGATTTTTTTTTTAATACCATGGTTGATGGAATGTTAGGTACTTGGCTTAATTTTTTCAACACAGTCATACCAAAATGTTTTACAGTGGCAGAGACCCATTGATCAAGCTGAAGAATGTTTATGTTGTATTATATTCACTAGTATATTCACGGTGGGCTGGTGAGCTGAGGACGACACTACACTTCTCCAAACCCTTTCTGTTCCTTTTCTTCTCTATCCCTTTTTCTCCCATTCTTTTTTTTTTTTCTGTTGGCCATCTGTTTTAGAAGTTTACAAACAAGGATACATAAAATACCTATTATGATATTACTTAATAAAAGGTGACCATGAATTGAGCAGATGTTTTAGATCTACACTATCCGCTGTGTCTGTCTCTCTCTCTTTCTTTCTGTTTGTGTCTTCCTGTTTGTCTTTTGTCGCCGACATTAGGTTTGTCTCATCATCTCACCTCTGTGTAATAATCTCTATGTCTTTTCTCTTTTCACATTCTTCTGTAGCTGCGTGAAAATGCTCAACCTGTGGTGAGTCCCTCTCTCCAGTCCACATCAAACCCAAGGGGAGTGGACCAGCCTAGACTGTGGCCATATAGATCACGCTTACACCCAGATCTGCTAACATAGTTGTAGGCTAATGTAGCTGTTCATGGTCTGTGAGTTTGAAACCGAAAGAGGGAGGTCTGTTTGCTTAAAGTCTTGATTTGAGTGGCTGGAATGCCCTAAAGTTGCTGTTCATGGTTGAATAAAGTTGATTGGAGGTACACTGAGAAGTCTTTAACAGCCCAACTTTAGCTTATTTACAGAAACCAAATGGAATGAGGATGTAGATGTTAAATGAACATACACAGTTCCTTGAACAGAAGTATGCAGACTCTTAACTAAGTTTCAGATTTTATACCACAACATTAGTAACATTATTAGTGTCAATATTATTGTTAGAAGGTCATAATCTCCCAGGCAAAACAAATATTACTAGAGCTTACACTGTTTTTTAATAAACCCCTAACCCTATGTATTCAATTTAGGAACTCATTTCTCACCGTCTGGCCATTTTTAAAGGGTCACCCAATTCACCAAATTCTATCATTAATTACTCACCCTCATGTCGTTTCAAACCTGTAAGACCTCTATTCATCTTCCCATGGAAAAACACAATTTAATGCATTTTTGATGCATCCCGTGAGCTCTCTGACCCTCTCCATGGAAGCTACGAGCCATTTTTCTTATGCACAAAAGAAAGAAAATAACGGCTGTTTTCAACAATTCGAAAGAATCACGCAGATACGTTGTTAACATCGTTTACGCTTCGATCTGAACAAAAAAACAGCGTATCAGCATGATGCAGCTGTCACAGAACTGCATACGCTTTTTACATTCAGTGGATACTCTCCAAAATGGCACCAGGGTGAGGAGACGAATTGTTGAATAAAGTCTTTTTTTTTTTGTTTTCTTTTTTGCACAAAAAGTATTCTCATAGCTTCGTAAAATTACAGTTGAACCACTGATGTCACATATATTATTTTACCGATCTCCCTGCTACGTTTCTGAGCCTTGATCGTGGTAGTAACCTTCCTGTCTATGGAAGGGTCAGAGAGCTCTCGGAATGCATCAAAAATATCTTAATTTGTGTTCCGAAGATGAACGAAGGTCTTTCAGGTTTGAAACAACATGAGGATGAGTAATTCATGACAGAATTTTCATGTTTGGGTGAACTATCCCTTTAATTGTTCATGACGTAGTATAGAGAATGTCATTTCAATGTAGGGATTTAGTAAAAAGGCAGACTTTGTTAAGGATCTGCATGTTTTTGCAGGACACTGTATATTCAGTATGACTTTTCATTAACAACCGCAGTGAACCTAAACGATACAGCCAGTGATTGCCTGTTACTCAACGTCGGATTTACTGGCTGTTTAGCAGCATCCATTAGGAACATGTTTAGTGAAGTCTATCACTTTTCAATGTGTCAGTCTGGAGCTGTTCTCTTCCACTGCATGTGCCTTGTTTTCTCTGACCCATCCTGTCGTGTTGTTGCTGTTTAACATTCTGTTGTTGATGCTTTTTAATGAAATTTAAATGTCTGTAAGTTTCCTTTTCATTAACTTTGACCAGTTATTGTCCTTTTATATGTAGCATTTAGGTTACGAATGTACTAATGCATCATCGACAGCGCAGACAATATGTAGCGTAAACCCACATACCTGCTTTATTTAAGATTTACAAAGGCAGCTACATACTGACGGCGCATGTGTAGCTAGAGGCCAGATGCTTCATTATTAGGTTGGAATAACAAGCTAATTGCCTGCCATCACTAACCTTTCCATGTGTGTTCATCCTCAGGTGCTGCTGTTTCTTCAAGAGGAAGAGGAAGAAGAACACTCAACGGCACAAATGAACCTCCGGCCTCTCCGCACAGTCCATTCCTTTGGTTGTTTTTAGAGCGTTCAAATAAAGAAATTTTACAAGACAACAACAGCGAGCCCTCCAAATGAGTTGGGGACCGATGTATGAAAACAAAGAGGCATGCACACGTTGTCTCTGTGGGGATTGTCTTTGTTTCATTTCGTTTGTTTTCTTCCACATCTTAATTTAGGCAGCGACGGGCCTCATCCTCGGACTGTCTCTAGGATCTCAAAGCACTGGAACAGCACCGCACTTCCTTTGCTGTTTTGCTTCTTTTTTCATTCCTCTCGTCCTCGGCGGTGGACGTGCCGGGGAGGGAAGTCTCTGAATGTGCCCTCTCGTCCTCTTCCTCCGCGACAGGCACAGTTCTAGCCCTTTGTGTGACATAGAGGGAGTAAGAGAGACAAAGTCGCCCATGCTGGAGCTCGAACCGCAGACCTTTTCCTCCCCCGAGCACCTCCCGGCACCACTTCCACTCCACACGAGACGAGACGGTGGCTTTTTTTTATTTTACACTTAACCCTGTTGAAATGTTTGTTTGTGTATTTGTTGGCTGATTGTTGGTTCTCATGCTGCCAGGAAGTGGTCGAAGCCTTAGAATATGACTTGCAGATTTCTTCGTCGTATCTATCGGAGTGATTTAACGTACATGGGCAAAGCGCAAAACAAATAACTGTCGTAATGATGCTAGCTGGCCTTTACACGTGAACTTTGTGAAAGTGTGACATAAGCAGCTGTTTCCAGTGGTAACAATGGGCGTTACTCCGTTCCACTCACTAGTATTTAAGCTGCTTGTTCTAAAGCACTCCTCACACTTCAACCCACCAGCCAGTCTTGCTGCTTTCTCCTCTTACAATATCGTACCGCTTCGCGTACAGCTGGCTGCTTTTCTATTGGCTGAGGTGGCCAGTAAGACTTTCCTTCTGCGCTTTTGTATCTTTCTGTCCATATAGTCACTTATTATTCCCACGACCAGTTCCTAATAGATGTTGTTTTTTTTTTTATGCCTGAAAACTGCTAATTCTTCAGGATGAAAATAACGTTTCATGTGCCAGAGTGGCTTGGAAAACACCTCAACTTGTTCATATTAAGCGAAAGATGCCGCAAATAATGTAATAATGGCCATTCGGCAGGAGTTTCCTTGTTTTAGTAGTTGTCATGAGCTGGAACCTGGGAGGATGCAGACTGACGGTAGTGACTGCCACTGCGAAACATCTCGATTTAATGCCTTAACAGATACCACCTGCAGTAAAACTTTATGAAACTCCTCCCATGCCTTCATACTGACCTGAAACATGTCTCATTCCCTTTAGGAACCTCACTCGACAGGTTCGAATCGACAAAATCGAACACAAATCGGATTATGTGGCAGAAAACGCCGGAAGACCCATTGAAACGTCCTGTTCGTAAACGCTATAATATATATATATATATAGTGGCCATACGCGTGTTCTGAGACGGGCAGCCCTTGACCTCTTGCATGGATGAGTCGGTCCTTTCCTGAGCGCAATCCGTAAGGCAGGAATTACGTAAAATTGGGTTATATGCGAAACGATTACTGTAATTACGTTGTTGTCGTTTTTTTGTTTCTACTTCAGAGAATCGCTAATCTCAAGTCGTGATGTTGCCTTGCTCATGTTTTTGGTTTGACCGTTCACTTATTCACAGCATTAAAATCCATGTTTTTATTTTGTGAACTTTTTAATGTATAGCAAATGTGAATTCCAAATGTAAGATAAATTATATGAACTATTATTTTATTTGATTTTGATCACCGTACAAAAAAAGTTGAGAGAGAAGCCATAGGATCGTGTGACTGCACAAAAGTTGTCTTAGGCCCTCGTTTACTTCAGCCTGTGCGTTGCTGTATGCTACTGACCTCTGAACTCGTCTTTCATAAGTAACAGAGGTAAACGAGGCTGTTTGAAGAATCTATCATGCCCATTGTGTATTTTGGAAATCCCTCCTGAGGGCCTACAGATGGCATGCTTTGAATGTTCCTACAAAAGCAGTGGGATAAATGAGTGTTGGACCAAATCGATATGGCAAAAGGGCACAGATTCTTTATTAGCATGTTTCCACCTCATAACTCATCAATTGAGTAATCCAGCCGTCTGTTTTTCCACTCGTTTATATATGTAAATAATAACTTGGTGAGCTCTCACTGACCCATTTCTTTTTGGATTCACCAATTGTGGAACAATTTCCACTGTGTAGGAAACGTAAATGGCGTTCAAATCTCGGGTTGGCGGTTATAGAGTCAACAAACCGTTTTCGCAAATGCGCAAAAAACTTTCCATGTATTTCTGATGTGACGGTTATTTAATAGATGTTCCTTATGCTTGTCCACTGTGATGCAAGTCACTTTGGGTTTAAATTATTCTGTGAAAAGTACTTGAATAATACTCTTGAAAAAATGTCTCGCACATGCGTCGAGGCTGCATTTAATTTAACGTTCTCTCTCTTAACGATATGTATTACGTGCCTCGCTAGAGTTGGAAGACAATTTAGTATTTCTGGATGTGCACTGCTTGCTATCGCCAGGTGCGTCTGGCTCTAAGGAGGATGATTTTGCAGGATTTAACCCCTTGATTCTTGTTGACACTCTTCCAAAGTCAAAGTGGGAGGCCTTGGCTTGTTACGGAGCCGTCTGGAATTGTGTTTTTTTGGATACAAGAGGAATGTGAAAGCATTTAGCTTTGGAGTAATGGATGAGGAAGCTAGTCCTACATGCAGATGTAAGATGTACTTTGGGATTATGAGTGGATGGTGATTAAGGCGCCTTCTGCTGGATAAAAAATGACTCGTCCACGTTAAAACACTACACTGAAATCACTCTTAATATGCTATTTGAAGTAGTTTGATGAGGGATGGCTAGAACAGACGCTATTCATTATTACTGGAATTTTGGATAAAGCGATCATAATGACTACTGGCTCTCTTGTCAACTGCAAGGTGATGACTATTTCAAACCATTTATCATCTTTAATTTTCCCTTTGTTTAAGATTGTACCCTATGTTTTTGTACCTTTTTTGTAGGTTTTTTGTTTTAATAAAGAGTCCATTTGAGGTTTAAACATACAATAATTCCTCAAAAGTGATTGATTGCCCAAAAATCGAGTCATTCAGGAAGCATTCTGGGTCCTTTGGAGAGGTTTTTGTGTACCAGTCCATTTCCTTTGAATTGCCTTTGCTTTTGTATCACGGTTCGGGGTCACTTTTACTGTGCTGCAGATTTACATACAGAGAGGTAAATAGAGTTATTCTCCTGAAGTTGAAGTTAGTGACATTAATGCAGATTTTATGTGCATGGCTTTTGATCCCGAAAGCAATGGAAAACTATGTGTAAATGGGGCACTGAAGAACAATGTGGGGGCATGAAGTTGTTGATACACTGTTATTCTGTGGCTGCGTAATGCCTTAAACATGCTACTGCAAGTCTGACCCCTCTGTACGCTCGAGTTCAGCAGGTAAATGTCCACTGCCTACTATTTTGCCGCTGTATACTGTATTCCCCTTCCATCGTGTCTGCTACAGTCATAGCTTTTTTCTCTCTGAAAAATGTAATCATTCCTGTTTCAAGGTTTTAGTTAATGTGGGAACTTGTTGAGCATATTTTTCTCTTTTTTTTTTTTTCTTTTTTTTTTTTAATGAACAGTCCGATCTGGTTAACTGCTCATTTTCAATGACCTCGGAATGATTATATTACAGGAGTCTGGTAGGAAAGCACTGCAATATTTGAATTCTCTTTTTCAAATTTTTTTTTTTTTTTTGTAGTGTTTTTCTTTCGGTAAGGATGTTTCTGTACTTCGAACATATTAAAAACTGAATTGTACAGTAAATGCAAGAGTCATTCTCTTGTTCTGTCATACTTACAAAGATACTTTAAATTTCATTGTATTATGAATTTATTGTGTTGAAATATGAATGTTGCTTAAATGTTTTTCAATGATTTTACTTTGTCAAGGGCTTCAACTGTGATGGACCCGTTTTGTTTTCTCCTCTCTCTCTCTCTCTAAATATATTTTGTTTTTAAGTTGCAGAAAGATTAAGGCCTTTATCTTAATCTTATTTAAAATGCCTATTTTCCTGAGGAGTCATATAAAATTCCATACATAACCTTTCAAATTAAATTTTTATTCCCTCCACTCTTAAAGGGAAACTCAAGTTTGCACCCTTTTTTATGTAAATCTAAAAGAAAATGTCTCTTAACCTTTGAGTAAGAGTGTGTCTGTCTTTTTTTAGAGGGTATTTGTGTCCTAAAACCTTTGGTGGCCTGAGAAAATTGTGGATTATGAGTTCAGTCTGTTTATTAATTACATGTATAAAAAAAGTGTTTACACACCACACACACACACACACACATTTATGGGGATGTTCCATAGACTTCTGATTTTATATAGAGCTAATTATAAATACTACAACCTAAACATTTCTGTAAGGGTTAGGGTTTTATGTACTTTAATATAAAATATTTTTGTATCTTTATTTTTTTTTTTTTTTGTTTTTTTTTTTTTACACAAAAGGATGTCCCTCGATGTCACCAAAAAAATGAGTTTTCAGGTTTAGCTGACAAATTTGTCCCCAATTTGTAAACACACATACATTTATTTTATCCCCTCCCCCATAATACGTATATCTCAGACTATTTCATCCTGAATTGGAGGCAAGTTAAACCTAATGCATCCACCTTCACTCACCCTTTAACATTTTAAAGCTACCTAATATTTTGGGGCAAGATGTCTCCAGGGGCTGTCTTACCCCGAGGGTACAACTTAACCTTTACACCTCAGAACAAATATCCAGAGATTTCTTTCCTCAGATCTAAGTGACTTATTCTGCCCTTAAGTCTGCAATGAACAAATATATGCACAAACACATCATTATTAGCAGCTGAATCTTATTCTCATTACTTGGATGTTGTAGATCAAATCCAGCAGCCTTCTAACAAAGGCATGAAAGTTTATTTCTTGTTAGTTAATGAAATTTCTTGGAAGGTATGCTGGTTTATAAAATCTCATAAAATGTTATATTTGGTTGTTTCCAATGAGAGATTAATTAATTGACTATAAATTAATAGTCTGGAGTGGGTTTATGTGGTAAATTGTTTTTCTGCAGCTTTTATTTAGTTAGTTGTGTAATACGTGCAAGATTTAAGTAAAACTGTCCTTTTTATTTCACCCGTTGATTTGAAGCAGGTGATGTTTCTCATTCAGAGACTTTTATGTAACTTCCGGCAGTGCTGTATAAACTTCCGCACCGTTGGTTTTTAAAACCCTTTTCCTCTAGACCGGCTCAATATGGTGTGTATGTTTCCCGATGAACCCGTGTTAATCCGTATCAATCCCGTGGTTTATAACCTCGTCGCCTGCTTAAAAGCACCAAAATGTTTAGTCAATACTCCCGAGATTCTTATACACTAATTATTTTGAGATTTGGCAGCAGCGGTGATGTAGGATGTTGAAAAAAAACCCGCGTCATCTCCCGGTTCTTCAAAAAAACTTGAATTTCCAAAGAAGCGGCTTCAGACGCTACAATCTGCAGTACAATGCTGATCTATATAGAACAGTTGACGCTTTTATCCTCCTATTTTCATGTGTTTATGGAGGGGAAAACAGTTCAAAGCCATAGCTCTTATTCACGTGTCCTAAACTAGAGTACGCGTTACAGTGTTGATGGTTTCTGAAAGTTTTTATATCGCAGATGCCGCGTGAGGTTTGGAAATGCTCTGATCTCTTACTGTGACTGACTCTGGTGTGTGTGTTTTTTCTGACAGGGGCGCGTGAGAACCAAGACCGTGAAGAAGGCCGCTCGGGTGGTCATAGAGAAGTACTACACCCGCCTGGGCAACGACTTCCACATCAACAAGAGGGTGTGCGAGGAGATCGCCATCATCCCCAGCAAACCTCTGCGCAACAAGATCGCGGGGTGAGTCACGTGACGTGGGAACTCTGTATGCTAATCAGGGCTGTGCAATTATATGGTCTTGTTAATTCTTATGCATTTTTTTAATATGCATATGAAATACAAGTGTGTCTGTCTGCAGGTATGTGACGCATCTGATGAAGCGCATTCAGAGGGGTCCTGTCAGAGGCATCTCCATCAAACTGCAGGAGGAGGAGAGAGAGAGACGGGATAACTACGTCCCCGAGGTCAGTGTGCTTCATTTCACACTGCATCAGCAGATTCACACACGACCCAAAGAGCTGCTGCAGTGATCACAAATGATATCTGTGTCTTCTGGATTTGTGTTGAGAACTGTAATTACACAATATCTTGTCTAATTTAGTTTTGTTAGTGTTTTGTCAACCCTCGGCTTTTTGAGGTCTCTTCTTATTCTATGTAGTGGTCACTTCATACCAGTTAGAAATGAACTCTCATTAAGCAGAAATGTTTGACACAATTGTTCAGGGGCATTATTTATATATATTTCTTAATTTATTAGAATGTGAACACCTTATTAGATGTGAATATGGACTTTATTATTATTATTTTTTGCCATATTCTCTTACTTTTTCTGGGGCAATTATTAAATTTTTATTTTTTTTCTCTCTCTCTAAACCTTAATAGCTGAGGATGTGGGCTTAATTTTGTTTTTGTTTGCCAAGTTACTGAATTTAATCAATTTCAGTAAGATAAAGACACTATAGGCTGTTACCAATCAAATCATATCCAACAAAATATTTTATTTTTTTGCACTGTACAAGTGGCACAGATGTCTGAAGCAGTATGTATATGTATTTGAAATGCAGTTGCTTAAGTAATACTATGAGATTAGTTTTAAATATTTTGAATATTGAAATAGATTTTTTTATTAATTTAAATATGAAAGTCATAGAAGCATTGATTCAATGGATTCCTTCAAACAGCTGATTTATTGAGAATCTAAGAAGATGACTGTTTTTGTGCCTCGATCATTGATTTGTTCGAAACGTTTCGTTCAGGAGACACAGTGGTTATGTTGCAGTTTTTAGAACCATTTTTGATGACCGTATCTAAAATAGTTCACTATATTAACTTACTGATTTTATACAACCGGTTAATAAATATCCCATTTGCAGTCATGCTTATATTAAAATGGCACTCTTGGTCAAGTAGTAATGCCTCATCATAGTAAAAAATAAATAAAAGAGGTAAACTCATAAAGGCCATTTTTGACATGTATTGAATGTGGGCTCATTCCGACTGCACTCTGCTGGGCCACATCACTAATGAAAGCTTGATTTCTTAAGGTGTATTTTTGTTGTAAAGTAAGCAATATGCTTGATAGTATCAGCCTCCACATCATTAAAACAATAGTGATGAATATCAAAGATGTGTCTTTACATATCCCTACATGTTATCATTTTTAGGACTGCCAGAATGAGTTCCCTTGGTTGTTCCTTATGAAGAGCCTAAAAAATGGCAATCTCTGCTATTATGTTCTTCTAAACTTATTTATGTACAGTAGTAGTACTATAATTTGCTGCATGATACCATGTCACCAGTATTGTATTAGTATCTTATTTCATGTGCTGGTTCACTCTGTCCTCAGGTCTCTGCTTTGGATCAGGAGATTATTGAGGTTGATCCAGATACAAAGGAAATGCTGAAGACTTTCGTAAGTTGATTTGACTGTAGCTTGTGTAGATGAACTGCAAAACCTTAATCCTGTGTGCTTCCAGTGCTGTAAAGGCTATATTTTACAGCTGTCAGATGCTCTGGAACTACCATGTGATTTATCAAAACATTACAGTGTTCCTATTCAGACTTGAATTAAGGAAATAACATTAACCCGTTCTTTCTTTCATTGCAGGACTTCGGCAACATCTCCAACTTGCAGGTCACCCAGCCAGTTATTGGAATGAACTTTAAAACACCCAGATGAGTCTAGAGGTGTAATTTATCAGAAGTCAATAAAGACTGCAAAAAAACCCATCCTTGTTTGATCCTTTTTTTTTTTTTTTAAATCATCTGGATGATCATTATTCTCCTGACATCACTTCATAACATTGTATTACAATTTGAACAAGTCAGATCTACAAAGTAGTAACACCCAATTAGTTTTTTTTTTTTTTTTTTTTAAACTAGACTGGCTTTCTGAAATCTTAATAGTAACAGCGGTCTAAAAACAGCTATACAACTGATTCTGATTTGAAAATGTGAGACATGCTATATGTTGAATACTTAACCGATGTCAGGTGTCTATGAAAACCAGCTTTTTGTAGTATTGGAAAAATAAAGTAATGGAAACATGTTTCATACGTTTCCAATTATGCTTGATTTTAGTGGTTTCTAAACCAATGTTTGGAGAATTATGGTTAAAGGTCCTTATTCAGCAATCACAAATGACCAGAAAAGGGAGAGAGTCCTGAAAAACAAATGCACAGTTCAAAAATATTTAAAGTGCATGCAAGTAAATAAGAACCAAAGGCAGTGTTTTTAGTAATTTTTTTTTAAAAAGCCACAGAGTATTTCTAGAGACAGCAAGAAGATCTTTGTACAGAAATAAGCAACAACAGAATTCTGCATATGCAACACAGTAAAACCTGCCGCTCAAATATTATTTCAGAGGCAAAAGAACAAATAAGACCAGCTGCCTATGCTAAATTATGACACTACATTACACAAATAGAGTTTTATATTCAAAACACAGGCTATGTAAAAATGTTTTTTTTTTCTTTCCTTTTCTTGAAATTGTTGAAAAAGTGCAATAAAGGTTTGACTGTCTACAACTTGATCGGTTATCCCAAATAGGTCAAATTGTTTTTGTTTTTTACCAAGCTTTTTAACATGTTCTTATAGTTACCCAGAATTTCTTACAGTCAGAATGACATTCAAGAATATGTTTGAGACATTAAATTCATAAAACAAAATTATGATTGCTGTTACATATTTTCTTTGGGTAAAAGTACAGATCAAAACAATATCCAGCAGGGGAGTAATAGTTGGGTTTTTTGCCTCGCACATTGAAATTCTATACAAGTACTTCATATGAAACAAATACAAGAAATATAATGGAAAATAAAAGATGAGCACTGGGAGTTCAGTATAAAAGTGTGTTGCATTTGCACTTTGTTGCATTAAGTGCCAAGCATGTGGTCTGTAAAATCTCCCAGTGTATGTTGTCATTCATTCATTAAGTTTGTGTAAGTTCTGATACAAGAATTCAGACCAATGCAGCAAGAGGAAATAAACCATATAAAGCACTTTCCAATGTACCAAATTTGTTCACTTAGCAGTTACATGTGTACAACCTGAAGTTTTGAGTTTCAGCACCAAGTCTGACAGCATGCGTGATGGAGGTCTATGTTCTCGTACCAGTGACCAGTAACAGTTAGCATTACAGAATAAATATCACAGTGTTGTGTGATAAAACATTTTGAAAATATTTCCCAGTTGTACTGATTTCTGCCATTCCACACAAATTCAATAAGGCATATCTGATGGGTACTCCCATTTAAAACAGGCATAATGTAGAAGTGGGAAGTGACGTTGCAGACTGCAAAAATCCATTCTAATGGCAAATGAAAAAGCAGCATGTCTCTGACTAAAACGGAAACTCGTGAGAGGTCAAAAACATCGCTGTGGTGTTGAAATGAGTCCATTTTAAACATATATACAAACAGATAAGTGTATATGCATATAAAACAATACAAAACATGTTTAAGAAAATAAGACATGGCACATTATATGACATACAAAAGAGAAAGAGACGTCAATCAAAATGTTTAATACAAAATGAGTTGCAGAAATAAAAAGGACAAAAGGATGATGTCCAACGTTCAGCTCACTGGAACGGGGGCAATATATATATAGATACAAAAACACAAAGAAAAGACACAAATGAAACACTGTAAATTGTGCCTTACAAGCACCAACACGTACACCAGCTTAATGTAGTTTTCCTTTTTTCGTAGGATAATAAAACGGTGTCTTTTCAAACGGTCTCCGCTGAAACATAAGGAAACGTTTTAGGATGCTGAGAGAAAAATCGCAATCATCTGGTTTAAGTAACCACGTCAATTTCTCAGAATGTCCACTGTCCTCATTCCTGGGTTTCTCCTTCCTGAGAGTAAGCAAGGTATGCCAAACATTAGTGTTTTTTCTCTATCTCACTCTCTTCTTTCTCCATTTAGCGAATGATTGAGAACTCCTCCATGCTGTACGTCCTCCACCGTGGCAGGTGAGGTCTAGTGTTATTGTGAGGATTGTGATCAGGCTGTCGTGATGGCGTTTAGGTCCTTCATTAAGCCCTCCAGATGGGCCATTTCCTCCGTCAACTCGTCAGTCTCGTAATTCTGAGGGAGATGAAGAAGGTTACAGCGGGGGGAAGGGGTTGGGGTGAGTTGGGGTTTGGGAATTGGCTTTATGAGGGGATGGTCAGTGGTACTGCAGAAGAAAAACAGGAAATCAAATAGCACACACAGCCACATGCACACGTGGTAATGGAAGAAGGGGGTGCAGTGGTAGTATTGGGGATTTTGCAGGATAAACAAGAACCAATTAGTAATTTTAAATCATTTTAAAAAATTGCAAAATTGTAATAAGCGGGCAATAAATACAGCCATTAAAAGGAGAAGAAGGTAAAGGTTTGAGAGAGAAGAAAAAGATGTAAAACATTTTATTATTAGCTTTTTATTTTTCAGTATTTTTTTTTTTCAGTATGTAACAGTTTACTCTCATATGTAACAGTATCCCTAGAAAAACATAGTATGAAACAGTGCATGACATTGCTGTAGCTCAAACAGTAGAGCATGGCACCAGCAACGCTAAGATCACAGGGCTGATGTATGCCAAATGTTGTAAAAAGGTCATTCTACTTCATTGTCATGTCCCTATCATCATAAATTAGATAAAAACATATTTTTGGAGCTGATGGCTGATATTCTGTAGACACATTGTATTGCCACTGTATAAATAATTAAACTACATTTAATATAGTTAAAGCTCCTAGACTTGACCAAAAATACTTATAATACAAGCATTTTTTTTTGTTACTGCATAACAGAAATGGCTCAAATGTACATGGTTATGTTGTAAGAGTTATAATGTACAGAGAAAAAGTAATACAGAACATTAAAGTACTCACGCTCCCTGCATCTTCATGCAGTCTGCTACTTTCCGAGACATCCGGTGCATTTGGAACTATGACAGGCATAGGAGTTCTCGTCCTTCCCAACGTACCAATAGAGGCTGTTTTAACTGAGTGAGGCCCTAAAACAAATTGCACAAGTCAGTAACTGTTCTTCTCCCTTTTAACCATGAAAATGTGTACTATTCATGATAAGGATGCACAAACCTAAAAAAAGAAGGGTGCTTTTTGTAGAGCAGTTGGAGTGTGACAAACTAGATCCAAGATACTTGAATAAATTTGTTTTTTATTTAAAAGACAGAATCTTTTCCATCAGTCCATTTGTCTTCCTCTTCAGCCACTCTAAACTGTGGTGCCCCACAAGGGTCTGTTCTAGGACCTATTATATTCTCACTGTATATGTACCATTTAGGCTCAATATTCCACAGACATTTCTTATGCTATAAATACTTTCATTTTTTAACTTGGAAGAAAGTACACCTTGGTTGGCAATATCTTTTTAAACTCAATGTTGATAAGATATTTACATCCTCTAGCATTGAAATTACCAATAGCTTAGCTTTCATTCCGGTGAATGTACCTGCCTATATTATAAACATTTTTATGTTAAAAGCCATTATTGTAGACATCGTAGATTGGATCAATATGTATGTGAATATCTTATGTGAAGGGGAACTTACCTGTCTGAGACAGCAGTGGAGTGCTGGGTAATGCTGCTGAGTCATACATAGAGTGAGCTGGGATGGCAGGCACTGCAAAACTCTTGAGTGGGTGCGTGGAACGAACATGTGCTGTGGGTGTACTGAATGCTGGCTCCTCCTCAGCGGCTGAGCTGTGGTAGCTAATGTCTGTCTCTGAAAGATCAGTGGTGCAGGAGGGCTGCCCAGACGGAGGGTGCATATCAGCACTAGGGGTGTTCCTTACTGACTCTGTAATTACATCAGCACATGGGTCAGCGCATGGTGCTTACTGCATACTATTAACCCTGTGGGTGTTGTATACAAGCAACCTTAAAGATCATGAGAAGCCTGCTAGGGAAAAAAAACAAGTCATATCATGTTAAACACCTAAATGTGAGTAGGTAGAATATTCTCCTTCTGAAACAACTAATTTGAAACAATCTTTTTTGACCAGGCTGTGGAGACTGAAGGTGAAAGTCCAGAGCATATTGATGTGCCCCAACCTTAATATTTCTTCCTTAAATTGTTGTTTGGTATAATTGCAATAAGGTTTATTACATTAATGTTAACTGTGTTAAAACTCTACACCTATTGGTAAAATGTGAGTTTGCAATCGATTGTTAGAAAGAGGCAGGTTTAAGCAGAATTAATGACTGGAGAACTCCAAAAAACAACGTCAGAGGGTAGTCTAATGTTTTTACCAGAAGATGGAGTTATAACATGTTGATTAAAAATGTTGAGACCATAATGAACAATTTAAAACTACAGGGATGAATTGTTTACAATAAGGTCAATTACATCATGGTAGAAAACAGATTTCATGACAACTTTAAGTAAATAGGGTAAATTTAGTTTTCTTGTTGCCTTTCTATTGGTAAAGATGGTTTTTGGAGCATGGTTATTTGCTTTGTTGCTGGCCATAGTTGGTCTGCCAGCTCTAACCAGCTTCACCAAAATGGTTCACCAGGTTGAAAGCAGGTCCCTCAATTAATCAACCATCTAGAACAGGCTGAACCACTGAATAACAAAAAATGACCCACTTAGGCCAGCTAGAAACCATATAATGTTGGTAAAGCAAGTGCTAAAGAATGAGTTACTGTATGTTCTCTGAGAGATAAGGGGGGAAATGAAGAGATATGGAAAGTTTCACTACAATTCCATGGTCACCAAGTAAGTGTAACTCCATTTTGAGAAGAAAAGAAGAACATAGTCTAACACAATTGTATCCAGGAACAAAGAAGGTCTTCACATAGTCCCACTAATGCACTCTCACCTGTGGACTCTGCCCTGTCTAGATGAGAGATGGGGGTTGCGGTGGACCGCGCGCTGCTCTGGTGGTGGAGATAGCTGCGTGTTGGTGAGGCCAGGTTGCCCAAGTGATAATGATGGTGATGGTTATCGAGGGAATGGATGGGGTGAGCACTAATCACAGCTGCGAATGGACACAAATAATAGAGCGCCATGGTTTAGACCTTGCACACAAAGCTATGAGATTATGGAAAGCATGGTGCATCTATAACATCTGCTCATGCAAACAAACAACAACACAGATTGAAAAGACACGCTATGTTGCTAGGTTAAAGAATTAGTCATTAGGCTAGAAAGATACTCTAGACAAGTATGCAAATGCAGATGGCCAACCTGTTCCTTCATTGCTGTGTTGCTAACCTAACTAACTTTAGCTAATTTGCTAAGACTATTGCTCTGCCATGGCAGCAGTTGACCTGAACATTCCCATGCATTTTTAAATGTTTAGCTCTCTTAGCTTGAGTTTTTTGCACTCGTGTACTTGAGTAGAGTATGTTTTTGGCCTACAACTACAATAATGAACTCAGGGAACCTTGTTTGAGGACTATGTTATTCCAAAGAGCATAAATTGTTTAATATCCTAACTGAAAGAAAAGGGGCCAAATTAAGGGTGTCTGGTCCCTGGTTCAGGATCACACACTTACGCTGAGGGGGCTGTGCATCAAAGGGCATCATCATTTTAGGTCTCATTCCCCGACGGCCTGCCAGTGTAGATATGCTGTCCTCTGATTCATGGCCTGTAAATCAGACAGCGACCAGCCAATCAGATTGAGACAGGCTTACCCCCCCAACAGGCTCCAAATACAAGAGCCATATGAAGACAACCAGCTGACTTCCTAGAGTCAGTTTGCCGAGATGATGTGATATTTTCACTATTGCTGTGGGATTCTATTGTTTGTCCATCAGAGGGCAGTGTAGACACACATATCAGGAGATCTGTAGGAGTAGGCAGCAGCAGATGGATATCACCATTCATGCCAGGAGAACAAAGAAAACAAGGCTACAAGTTTCAAGTTCCATTTTAAGCAAGGAACATGCCAATTGCAAGCAATAATGACAAATAGTAGACATGACTTTGAAGCATCCTTCAGAAGCAGCAGCTGGAATGATGTCATGGATTATGCAGCAGGTGAAGGCTGGTCAGGGTTTAAAGACCCCATGAAATGGTCACAAATCTTCTTACCTGTGTGTGACAGTTTTCCTACTGAAACAGGAAGTTGGGCTAGACATATCAAAGGGACTTTTAGACAGCTTTCGGTTTACATCATAGCTACTTGCTACTTATAGTCAGTTGTAGATGGTACTAAGAGAGGGTTCCAGTCTGTTTTCCAAAGAAAAATACTATAAATATATACAAAATCTCCAGAAGTTTGGGTATCCACTAGTATACAGATGGTCTTTAAAAGACAAAACTCTTTGTGTTCTGATTTCATGGGGTCTTTAAATCAAAGTTCTTACCACGGTAAGAGTTATGTCTCTGGAGCATAGGATCCATGGGGCCGTCCACTGGGGTGATGTCCTGGGAGGTTCTGGGGATCGGTGTGTCAGTCATGACTGGATTGGGGTCAGGCGATTTGTCGATAGGTTTTAGCTCTAAACGTTCGTGGTGGATCCAGAGGTCTGGTGGCTTCAGATCTTTGGAATTACCCTTATACTTGTGGGATCCATTGGTGGACTTGCAGGCTGCACGTTTCCTGGAGATCATATCAAACAGTTTACCCTCACGCCAGGACTGAGTATTCGGACTGTTCGTCAGCAGGAGATCTGAACTTACTTTTTCTGCTGTGTTGTGGTACGACGTGTACACAGGAAAGCGCCAACCACCACCAGGATGATGGTAAATGCACCCACAGACACAATTATGACAATAACCAGGATGTGGTTATCACCAGTGCCAGACATATCTGCTTTCCCTGAAACATGGAAATTCTATGGTTATAACGTTAGAAGAAAATGAAAATTTTGTCAAGGCAAACAAATGTTGAATGTTGGTTTGTCAAATTCTCGCCTGAAAGTTTTAAAAAAGTTTTCAAAGCCTTAAATGTTTATGACAGAATGGCCTGATAGACAGAAATATAGAGGGAATTGGTTGAGTTTTGCCATGGGGTTGCTAAGTGATAATAAGTTGATCCTAAGGTGTTTCTACATGGTTGCAAGACACCACTAGGGTGTTGCTAAAGGGCCTTTCACACCGCTTTAGTTCCAGAACTAAATGTACAGTCCTAAAAGTCATGGGACGATTTTGCGCGAACAATTTCCCAGTACCATTTAAAGAGTTGCATTTTTGCACTGACAGTGTGTACTAGGAAGTGACGGGAACGCCGGTCAACAGCGATATCATTTGTGTGCGAAGTTCAACAAAGTTAACAAAGAAGAACAAGATGGAAGATGGAGGACACTGTGATCGGAGCTGTGTTTTTTTTTGTGTCTCGTGGGTTTCACAATAATGGACATGGAATGTCGATGTATACGTAAAGCGATTGAAAGAATGGAAAGGAGGACTAAGAATCTCCAACAACAACTGGCAGTGCTACATCAATCAATGTATGCTTACGTCACGGGTAGTACCAGTTGTGCTGGTTAGACCCTGCTCCGGAGTAGGAGCTAATTTGGTTCTCGAAAAAGGCAGTCCAGTACTAAAATAACAAAAAGTGGGTAGTTCCACAATTAGTTCTGGTACTATGAAAATGCTCCTGTGGTGCGAAAGGCCCTCATTTCTTAAAAACTCACTTCTTCTGTAGGTGAACCTGGATCACAAATGATTTATGCGAACATAAACGCATTTAGGTAGATCGGGGGGCACATTGCTTTCAAAAACAAAAGTAATTCACTGCTTCTTCAGCGGCTCAGATGTCAGGAGTAAGTGAACACTGCATTGTTCATTATTACATCTAACAACAAACAGCTCAATCACTTAGGAAACATTCCTGTCTACACCTGCTCCAGCATCGAAACAATGGCGGACTGTTTACAGCTCACTCAGAGCGGGTCTATGCTAAAACGCCAGTGTTCGTCAATAGTCGAGGGAGGGGCCTTGACCTGTGAGACATCACTCCAAGAATCTGTAAATTCTTCTAAAACAATGCTTATGATTTTTGGGGATTAAAAAAAAGCACTGGGTGGATTTTAATCAAGTTCTTAGGATGTTACTAAGGGGTTGCTATGCTGGTATTAAGGTGTTGGTAATTTATTGTGGATGTTCGTTAGAGCTCCTTGGTAGTTGTTATGGCATTGGTAGGTGGTAGGTGGTTGCTTTGTGGATGCTAGGGGTATTAATATGGTATTGATGGGATGTTGCTAAGTAGTTGTGTTGCTAAGTGGTTGCTAGTGACTACTGGTTGGTTGTTATGGTATTGCTTAGTGGTATTAGGAACAGTTCTAGGGCAGTTTTTTCGTTGCTGTTATGGTACATCAATGATTAGCCATTTCTAGCGGCTTTCTACAGTGTATTTTTTGGAAACATAAAACAGCAATTACCAACTGATCCAAAACCTTGATCTGGTGCAGAGGGTCTTCCTTGTTTCACCAATATACCTGGAGCTACAAGATGTCAGATAAGAAGAATTGGCAGGTGGCACATTGGAATCAACCGCTCTTTTGTATAGTTCACATTAAGACACATTCCACAGCATGCAATTTTAACAGATAAACCACCACAAACTGTACTTCAGAGAAGAGCATGACACTCATCATTTGACCAAAATGTGCTTGGGGAAAGACTGTTAGTAGTATGAAGTTTTTAGCCACATGTGCATTTGCTGATAAACTCTTAGTAAATGGTAGTCAGGCAAGCAAATAAGAAGTTTTCTATGTTCTGCTATACACCAGCTGGATCTTTCTGTGACTTCTGATGAATTTCAGTGTTCAGGGGAAAACAAGCTGCTCACTTCAATTTGAGGACATTAGTGGAATAAGAGAAGAGAGAGCAATTACCTTGGTCATTAGACATTTTGTCAGAGGATTCGGCTAGCAGGACAAAAGCAGAAGGAGAGGAGACAGGTTAGAGGAAGAGAGGCATGCAGTCAGAGCTAAGCAGGACCCTATGGATGGCTTGTGCATGAGCCAGTATGAAAGATTGGTGAGGTCAGGGTAAATGCAAAGGATTAAGCTTTAGATTAGGTTAAAAATAGCGTATGTGCATATGGTACCATAATATATTTCCCAATATTGAATCTTACCAATTATAGTTTAGCAACTGAACAGTGCTGAAAAGAACAGCATGAAATTCCCTAATGGTCCACTTTTGTTTAGGCTAGTTCATTATGGTCTGCTTACTAGTCTAGTTGGTCTTTTCCTTTTGATCAAGAAAATCTTGCTGGTTTAAGCCAGATAAGAAACAGTGGTTACACCAGTATCCCATTGTATTTTTGGATTCATAACCCAGCATATACTGGTCTTTTCAGCAGACAGCAGTGATTGTTATCATTCATCGGCGTGAATGAGCTGGTTTACCTTTAGGAGTGCGGAACTGGACAGCATCAGACATGGGACCCATCCCTTTAGAGTTACGTGCCTGGATCTTGAAGTAGTAGGTGGTATCAAGGGTCAGCTCTTGAATCTGATGGGTCAACCTGTTCCCCACTACTGGTTCAATGACCCAGTCATGAACCTCTGCATTCACATCAGTGCTGTAGTAAATGATGTAACCTGGAAAGGCAGAGAAAAAGTGATACAGAGGTATACTGTGATTATAAATCAGGCAAGTTAAATAGTCACTAGTCACGTTTCCATTGCCCTTCAAATTGTGTAAATTGAAATTGCAAACGGAAAACATGTCTAATGGAAACACGTCAACTTTGCCAAAACAATTTTTACGCTCGCAAAAGTCACATGACTTTTATGTCTTTAATGTACTATAATGTCTTTAATGTACTATAACCTCCAAGAAACACCTCATCCATGGCCACTTTCAAGTATAAAGGGTTTTCCTTGATATTAATGCTTATTTACCCGGCACAAGTCTGTGGTGCATTACAGCTCCAACATGGCCACTCTAGTAAATGCTTGTGTTTATAGCACTGGGTCACGTTTAAGAAGCGTCCCAGAAGCCACTGTCCGTGCTGCTTCACTAAAGATACACCCATACGTGTCCGTCAATGAAAAATAATGGCTAGTGCGGTGGCTGCAATTTACCTAAACCTACTAACATCCATCTGCATGACTTATTGCGAGATGGAAAAAAAAAATAGTTTTAGTCGCATAACTTCAGTTAATGGAAACGGCAACAATTCGCAATAGGTTTTTTATCGGCATTTATAAAATACTATGAAAGTTTTGCGCAAATCTGTAATGGAAACCCGGTTACTGTCTCTAACAGGTTATATATTTTTCATATCACTTTTGTCACCTGTGATCTTGCCATTGGCTTCTGAGGGTGGCTGCCAGTTGACGATTGATGGTGTGGGTCGTCCCTCTTTGCTCACTACAGTCACATCTTTAGGCGCAGAACTTGGGACGGGGAGAAAATATAAAATGAATCAAGACTACAATTGCAGATATTCTCTAACACTTTATGTAAATGCAAAGTTTATTATTCATTGAGTGTGTTTACATGTACAACAAAACTACTTGATGAGTCACTAATCTAAAATGATGAGACCTGCCCCCATCTAGAGTACACACTTGTTTCAAAAGTTGTTCCATGTGCAGTCATGCTCCAGGTGCTTGTCCTCCGGCCCTTGGTCACCATGACCGAGAACTCGTACAAGGTGTTGGGTTTAAGACCCGTCACTGTGTGAGTCAGTGTGGTGGTATTAGCCACCTAAAATTAACAAATCAATGTCAGTGATATAACAACTAAAGATTCTCCACCATTCACCACCTTCACTGTGAAGAGACTAGATTCTGTTAACATACCTTGAACTTTGTGTTTGCGGGTATGTTGGTCTTCCAGCGCACTGTGTAGTAACGTGCATCTGTGATCTTCTGGTTCTTGGGCAGCGAGTTGGCCCAGGTGACTTTCATGGTGTCGTGGCTCAGAACGGACGCCTGAACGCCCACAGGAGGCAGCATGGGTACAGGGTCTGGTACTGGAGTGTATGGAGCATGGAAAAGTTCGTACAAATCAACATCAGGGTCTATGGGGTCTGCAAGCCAAATTACACAATGTCCCATGGCAAAAAAAATAAAAAGGTGAAAGGTGAAAAAAGGTGAGCGCAATTAAACGTACAAGGGGAGGGTTTTAGGATGGGAGATACATAACGACGGGGGAGAACGAATTAATGGGTTAAAATGGGAGGTGAGGGAGAGGAGAATTGTGGAGGCGGGATTGGAGAAGGAGAAAGAGAGAAATATTTGGATTAGAACAGAATATCAAGAGTGGACAGTCACAAAATCATCCAGAGCTACAGAGAACTACATCTACAATGAGTCAAGGAACTACATCAGCTACATTACAATATAAGGAGGAAAACGATCAGTGAGAGTTCATATACACAGAGCCTGGAATACAATGTAATCCTCATCTAGAATTTTACATGGATATAAACAATGCTATTAGGGATCCTTATGATTCTTCTCTAAATGCCAATGTCAAATGTTAAGACTGTAATTAAATGTATTACACCTTGTATTTATTGTAAGGTTAGAAAATCTCAAATTAGGTGTGCTTGAAGTGTTTAGCTAATAAAAAGTTTGAGATCTTTTTCTTTTTTACTGCAATTTAACCAGATTCACAGAAGGAAGCAGATGAAAAGGTTTTTATTTTTCTTTCCTGTCTATTAATTTTTATTTGAGGTTTGGAACCCGTGACCTTGTCTTAGTCAAGGTTTTTTTGATAGATGCACATTTTTGATTATTCATCACCAAAGCTTTCAGATAATTTCAATGTGCGATGCAAGTCTGATTTTACTGATATTATAATGTCAAATACCTGAACAACAAAAAGGTCTAAAAGTCTGATCCTTTTATAGATTCAAAGCTGTTTGCCTGCTTAAATCACCTGTTTCCCTAAGCGCTCCCTTCAAGGAATAACAATTTGGAGTGGGGGAAAATATGCTCACCAGCTTTTATATGTGTGAAAATGAGAACACATTGTTTCTGGCTTCAACATTTAACTGTTTTCAAATGGCAAAGTGGGGGGAAAAAAACTGGTTGTTTTCCATAGTTCTGAAGCAGCCCCATAGTGAGCACTATGTGAGGTTGAGCTCTGCTTGTTCTCTGGAATTCTGTTAAAGAGCGGAATGTAAACGGATTCACTGTCCAACTAGCATGCAATGCCCTAACAAAACAATAAATACTTAAAATGCAAAAGTAAACACACACTGAAGTACTTCACTCATTGATTTCCTAAAAAATCAGGAAATCTAAACATGCAGTAATAGACTATTACAATTATATCTCTTATTTTAAGCTAAACATATATATCTATATTCTGGCAGAAGAGGCAAAAACTGTCACCTTTACCTGTTAGTATTATTACAACATTCCCTCTTAATGGTGGGAGACACGCTTATGTATGAAGGAATGGGTGAGCGAGCAGATATAAACTCTGCAGGAGATCTTCAAAAGCCCCTGCAGCAGGTTTCCTTGAGTTCAGTTAAAGGTAAACCAGGAGAAATGAGAAATGCCATGTACCACACTGCATGCTGGGAGGTAATAAGTGTGTTCCACTGATCAACACCAGAGGTGGAGAAATTATCTAGTGTTCTGAAAGTGGTCAGCTTCAGTTTTTCACTCTTTCATTCCCTATGCAGTGTGAATCAAGTTCTCGGCAATCTTAATGTATTATTGGTCCATATTACATAATCCCCCCCCCCCACCTCCAAATCCTTAGTTTTTTAATTCAACAATAAAATATTACAATAGCAATATTTCTTTCTTTTTTCTTCATATTTTTAGTAATATACTTAATTGATATACTACTAATTGATTATTATCATTGTTATTATTTTATAGCCATATTGATATATAAAATTGCACTTAACCCTAATTTTGCACAACATGCAAAATGGTTTTTTAGTTTGCAAATACATAAATAAAAGGAAAAACATTTAGTACTGCAGATGATAAAAATGGCTTTTTCACCATGAACAACAATGAGATCACCATTAAGTATAATGTTTGACCAGTGCTACTCTTCCATGTCATATCAACATTCACTTGGATGGTGGAGTGACTCATTTCTGGAAATGACTGTCATGATGTTCCTGTACTTCGGATAAGAGCAGTGTTTTAATCAAACCGCTCTGCATCTCTATCATGTGCAGCGCTATTAAGCAGCGCTTCAATTGTGAAGAGCATATGGCTTCGTCTGTATCTCATAATCAAGAGGATTCCTCTGGTTGCTAGGAGGCAGAAGCATTAGAGACCACAAAACTACTGAAGAACTCTTAAGATGGTCTCTAATGAGAAGAACAAGCGATGTCAATGTCAATACGATTAGCCGGAAATAACAGAAATGCAATTTTAGAAGAAATGTAGATTTCATTAGGACCTCAAGCTCTGTTTAACAGACAGGCAGGTGCAATGTTATTTCTATGGTAAATATGGCAATATTCTCCATACTAGGAATACAGTAGTGACAAACGAGGACGAGTATGTTGAAGCTGTAGGTGTGGCGTGTTATAAGGCTGAGCGGTGCCGGCCGTGACCTACCTGATTGGGGTCGTGTGACAGCGCTCTCGTACACAGGGATTCCCTCCCCCACGTTGTTGAAGGCCTTCAGTGTGATAACGTTAGTGCGAGCTGGGATCTGGCAGGGAGAAAGCCAATCATTTAGCTAATCAAGCCCGCAGCTCCACTGAGAGCTTCAACCATTATTCATCATCCTAGCAGGGGTGCATATTTAAACACCATTATTGATTCTCGCTCTCGGTAATTAGATGATAATTACGAAAACTTAAATTATGCTGTTGCTTCTGATGATTATTTTTCTTGTTCCTTCAAATGTAATTACAATGGGGTGGAGAGAGGGCTAAATCTCCCACTCTTGAGTACCTACAATCCATTTACCCAGTTCTGTTTACTTTAATTCACTTTTAGAGGGCAACACAGAGCTATTTCTTCACTGCTACTTCATGTTTGTCTGATGAAAGTGTGAATGAATGTTTAGAAACGTAAATTAAAATGAGTGATACAGATTCAACTGAGCTTAGTGGATGATATAGATCCATGGTATTATAGGATATAGTAATATGGTAAAACTGGTTGTGTATAATCACAATTTTTCAATTTGTATCTTTTTTAATGTATCATGGTAATACCATAGTATTCTTTGAATTAAGTACCAATTATCAAGAAACATATTTTATGCATATGACAATAATTTTGATATCATGGTAGACACCAAAATAGTACAGTATTAAAAGTAATAAACCCTTACTTTACAATTGTACTGTCCTTTACACTTCATGTGTTTTCAGCACAATAAAATGGTCAGATGATCTACTGTATGTTCTTCATGTAGTGACATCTAAACAATTTTCCCCCCGTAAATATTGTGATTTAATATGCTGAAATAGTTGACGTATGAGTTATTTTTAAATTTGTATAATCCCACATGGCAAAAAAAATTAAATGTATTAATTAAATAAATATCTGAAATATATTTCTGATTAATTTTACTTATATTTCCTTTTATTTTTTACACCTTTTTATACATTTATAATTGAATTTAAATGCTCAAACTCAAATGTTCAAATGTTTAATTTAAATGTTCAAACATTCAATTTAAATATTTATTTACACAAAAAAGCATTTTTAAAAATGACTTTTTTTCCCACAATGCATTTGAAGACTAAAAAAAATGTATTTTCTTGCTCCTCAAAGCAGATTTTGTAATGTATTTTTCATAAACAAATAATTTTTTTCAAAAGCAGACTTATTATAATGAAGGATCTTACTCAAGTTCTCAATGGTGTAGTATCTCTGTTTGTAGTCCACTTTAATGGTCTGGGCATGGGGCCTGCCGATCCCATAGCCGATGGTGTAACCCCTCACCACAATGTCCTGGTTCTCCGGGGGCGTCCAGCTCACTACAATGCTGTTCACAAGTGGCCGCACATGCAAGGAGCTCGGGACGTCTGGCACAGTTGTCTCTGAAACCAAAGAACAGCAAAAATTACACTTGGTCATCCTAATCAAGCAACCGGTGTTTGCAAGATATCTGCCAGTTTTTACCGTCCAGATCGCTCTCAAACGTCTCAGCAGTGGTCCAGTCTGTAGCCGGACCCGTGCCATTGACCGTAATGGCAGACACTCGCAGCATATATTCAGTGCCTCGCTGCAGACCTGAAAAATACAAGAAGAACTTCAATATAGGCTTTTGATTCAGTTGAATTTTGTTCTACACAATACATATTCAGAAGCTTTGTGAAATAAAAAGTGCTAAAAGTGCACAAAACTGTATAGAAACAGTTTGGCTTCCTACAAAGTTTCGGGTGGGTTCCTAGAGCACCGCTAGTTTAAATCACTAACCCTAAGTACTGTATGAGCAATAGTAAAAGTGAAGCACCCGTCTCAACCAACCAGTCAGCTCATTTCTCTGGAAACAAACCGAAAAGATGCTTCACAACGCTCCACGTTTCTCAATCCATTTACCAAGACTAAATCGATAAACCACCCCCGCATCATCATCACACTGACCTACACGCTACAGCATTGCCTAGAGTGCTGAGTTAATAAAGGTCTGCTTCCACAAATTTGTATCACACTGGACTGACACAAACAACAATATGAGAACTGACTGATTCCAGAGGGGAAAAGCAAAAAAAAAAGAAGTTCAAAAATTTCACATGTCTGATGCCATGGGCATGATTCTGGTTATCATAGATGAGGGAATGCCTGCTGTCTTTAAATAAGCCAGAGGTTATAATTGCTTTAAAATGTTAATAAGCGTCTTCTTAGTTAGAGTGTTGAATGCAGAAGTCAGAGCTGTTCCTGCGGCCTTGTGGGAAGATAGCAACACTCAACTTCAAGCCTTTGAACTAACTAACATCTCATCTCAACTCAACTGGAACAGAAAACAACCATTATGCTCTTTGATGCCAACCACAGCATGGCACTCATGAAGCTGCTGAAATCTATTTAGAATTTAATTCTCACTTTTGTTTAATGGATGGAGTTGTGTCACTTGTGGCTTTATTTATTGCAGGGCATCTATTCTGTAATTTCTGAGAAGTATATTTTTCCAGAGCCATTGGTGGAGTTGACATGGCAGCTCAAAAGCACTGGTGTACAAGGGTAAGGACAAGAATTTAATGATGCCTTTAAAAAAAAAAAAATAATTCAACCAGTATGGGTTTTTGCAATGGCTAATGCTTATGGCAGTATTAAGTGTAGGAGGGCCAAGGACAGACACGCTGGGGGTGTTAATAGATTAAAAAATTTATCAAATGAATTATATGAAACACTAGTTAATTATTCAAATAGGATCCAGGCAGATGAATAAATGTGTGCAATTTTGCTCATTATTTTTCGGAATTAATTGTGCTAAATGAACTCAAACTAAAGGCCTATAATAATATCTAATAATGTTCTAATAAAGGTATATATATATATGTGTGTGTGATAGATAGATGAGGTGTTGTTCAGCTTACCATTCTATGAGCTGATAGAGCTGCGATCCTGAAGTAATCTCGGCCGCCTCGCTCTTCCTCGTACCCTTCCTGTAACGGATCTTATAGCCGGTGATCTCACCATTCTGAGCATCTGCTGGCGGAGGCTGCCATCTGACCATGATGCTCTACAAGGTTCACACATTTGAGAAAACACAAAAAAAACAACATCCTCAATACCACACATTCAGATTTCATTCCAAAGCAATAACCACAGTGCATCAAATGGAGAGTTATGCAGCACCTCCTCGCACCTACAGCACACACAGAGTCACCACAGTAACAAGCCTGAGTGCAGGCATCTAACCTAAGTCATCGTCTCCCCGAGGCATCCATTAGAGAACGTGATCATTTCGCACATGAAGCATGCGTGAGTATATCAGTCCTGAAGCAGAGGGCATTGGCGCGAGCAGCAGTAACCAGCCGAACCCATGAATAATAGATAAAGCTGTGCAGTGTAGAGGGGCCTGCGGGAACGCAGCTCAGGATGGATGGAGGAGGCTAGCTGCAGGGCCCGCGGTGCCTGCTGGGATAATGAAGGCAGGGAGAGGGGCCGCCCAGCGAGGGTGGGGGAATTAATTAATAGTATCCACAGTTGCCGTGTTCACGGGCCATGAGGAATAAACCGAATTAAATCTGCACCATGTATGCAATTACTGTATTTCAATTTTCGACCAATTCCAGTTTACCTCGCTAAACTACTGCTTGTGTTTTCAGCCAAACAAACCTTGTTTTAAGTGACTTATGGGTCACAGGGGTGCCTAGTGCTACCAGCAGGGGCCTCGCATACGCTAAGTCATTGTATTCATTATACACACCCAGACTGAATTCCCCCGTCTGTTGCGGAGCACTCCAGGGCCACACGAGGGGGTCCTGAAACCGTCCATAGGAGCCCACTAATTAACCATCTTCTCATGCAATATACAAAAAAAGCTTCTGTCTGAGACTTAAAGCCTTTTTATTATTCAGTGCTAATTACTGAGCCATAAAACCTATTACAGGCTTGAAAGTGTGTGGATCTTTGTATACCCACAATGCAAAGAGACTGCAATTAAAACGGATTGTTACGAGTTGTGCCTGTGTAACACTTGCTGTCATGATGCTAGGGTGCTCTGGGTGGTTGCTAAGATGTTCTGAATGGTTTATATGCTGTTTCTAGGGTGTTTTAGATTTAAGTTTTGACCTATACACCTTATGGATCAGAGAAACAAGTGTGCAGAATCTTTTAGAATATTGTCTTTTGATCTTCTTCCATTATAGCTTCACTGTTGAAGAGTAATATATAGCATAGTATAGACGGGTTCTTTAATGTCTTGTTGAGTGTTTAGTTTTAAATATATATATATGAATAACAGGTTGCTGGCAGAGTAATAATAAAAAAAAATATATTATTTCAGCTAATTATCAAGATAACAGTTAAACTTAATGTACTAAAATAGCTTCTTAAACTAAAACTGAAATAAAATGAATAAAAACTATACAGACGTACCTAAACAAGAAAAACTCGACAATATAAAAATAAAAACAAAATAAAAATATTATAGTACCTTAATGCGATTAAAATAACAGTGTGATCTCAAATGTTGTGAGAGGGAGGGGAAGTTATTTTGATTAGTTAATTAGATTTCATAAAAGTATTCCATAAAAAAATAAGAATTGTCAGTTTTGATTTCACGGTGACTTTAATACTTAGGCTCTGGGGGTTTGTTGAAATTCCAAGGATGTGCAAAAGCAAACGTCATGCTTGCCTTAGCAAACACCATGAAATAACAGTGCTAAATGCATTATTGCAGCCCAAGACACTTGTCTACATATGACTAGAAACAGACTGAAGAATAAAAACAACAGGAGGAAGACTTGGATTCCCCGCTGCTAGACAAATATAAATCTCAAGAAAGAGAGGGAGGTGAACACAGAGGAAGAATGAATGAGGATGTAAAGCTCTGTGACAGCATTCTAGCCGAGCACAGATGTGCTGCTCATCGCAGTTAAATCACAGCAACAGATGAGCGCCTTCATCAGAACCACTGCACACTTCACCCAGCAGCAGCTGCTGAAACACGGCCGGAGCCCATACGACCCGACAGTCATTCAGCCTTACCTTAGAGTTCAGCACTTCAACCGTCATGTTCTGTGGTGGAGCACTGGGGACTGAACAGATGGAGAAGAGCACAGTATTAGTTCACATAGCCTCAGCTTTTATTAAGGCAAGACACTGAGCTGAACAGGGACAACTAATAGATACTCAACCAATAGAATACTTCCCCCAGCTTATTATTTACTATACATTAAAGGGATAGTTCACCCCAAAATTTAAATTTTAAGATACTTTGAAGAATGTTGGTAACTAAACAGTTTATGGTTTACAGTAGTCAACAGTATGGAAAAAATACAATGGGTACTGTCAACTGTTTAGTTACATAGACTCTTCAAAATATTTTTTTCTGTGCTCAACACTCATTCAGGTTTGGAATGATGACAATTTTAATTTTTTTGGGCAAATGAAGCCTTCAAGTTTTCTGTAACATTATGTTCACATATGCAAACGTTGCATTATCTAATTACATATGCACTTATTTGCATAGATTTCCAGAATAATAAACTGAACATTGCATAAAGCCTGGTCCAATTTTTTTGACATATTAGAGTTAAAGGTTTTTACTGAGGGGATCTATCTTTTAATCACTCCGTAAATCACAAAATACCGCCAGAAAAAATACCTAAACAAAAAAAACACCATATTTAGAGGTTATACAATCAGGTAAATGTTGTATGTGCAAACCCTTCTGTAAAAACCTTCAGAATTTTTGTATACGTAAGTGCTTTGAAGTAGATTTCTAGCTCACTGCATGAGAAAAAAAAAAAAACTCATTTTGAGAAAATAGCCTGAAGATATGTATTATAATTAAAATCTACAGACACAAATAGATGAAGTGTAATGGCTTAAAACAAAATAAATGTACATTTTGGACTCTCTGCTGAAAGATGACAAAACCTCAAAAGTAACCAGTGCTTGAAAGAACAAGGGTTTTTTGTGTGTGTGTGTAGCGTCTTCTCTTAAATGGTCTCTGGTGGACTGGATCCTGATTCTGGTCAAGCACTGAGCAGGCCAATATTTTTATATACTGACCACTTTAACTGAACATTTCACCACTGTCCATGGCTTGTATCAATTTTCTCATAGCACAACATCATGGCATTTTAATACAATTTTCACTAACAAAAAAGGTAACTGACACTATTATTGCAGAAACTAAGAAAAATGTAAGATTAATTTTACAGAGAGCATAAAACTTTTAACAGGTGGCTAGAAGCTCATGAGTCCTCAGTTGAAGTATACAGTAATAACTACAAAATAAAGTTTCATGGGTGGTAACAAATCTTTATAAGCCCAGTCATTTTTTTTTTTTCTCAATTTACTCACCACTGACAGGTGTGGCATAAAGTTAATTTTGAGTCCTTGTGATATTGCTCTGTTGATGTAACTACAACAGGGATATAGATTATGGTTGGTTTATTGCTGGCTTTGTTTATTGCCTAGTAGAGTTCTTGTATGAGACCCCTTACAAAAATTATTTTGAGGAGCAAAAAACTGCAGGGGTTTTGGGCCAGAATGGAGGGAAACTGACTAGTAAGACAAAGCAAAGAAGCAAGATTTATTGTAAGTACCATCAGAGTACGTGCGCACAGATATGTCCTCAGTGGACACTCCGGGTCCATGTTTGTTATAGGCCACCACTCTGAAACTGTATTCTGTGAACTTCTTCAGTCCAGTCATGCTGTAGGAGAATGTGTTCACCTCCAGATCCTGACAGAGAAGAGAGATTAGAGAAACAGGCTGAATTATGACATCAGCAACAAAATTATAGACTAAGAATGCGCAGAAATATAAATGTAAATATTTAAATGATTAAAGGGGTCATATGATGCTGCTTAAAAGAACATTATTTTGTGTATTTGGTGTAATGAAATGTGTTTTATGTGGTTTAAGGTTAAAAAACATATTATTTTCCACATACTGTACATTATTGTTTCTCCTCTATGCCCCGCATTCTGAAACGTGTCAATATTCACAAGGCTCATCTCTCTGAAAGTGTGAGGTGTGCTGTGATTGGCCGGCTATCCAGCGTGTTGTGATTGGCTGAATGCCTCAAGCGTGTGATGGAAATGTTACGCCTCTTAACGTATTGTGAAGCCTTGTTCGGCCGAAGCGATGAGATAAAAACATAAAACCCATTATAAACGTTATATAAACATCATTTCTAGTCGTGTTTTCTTTTGGAAGGCAAAAAAAGTAGTTTCACTTTCTCTCATGAAACAGCGTCACACAACGCGGCCTCGAGTGAGCCGCAGTCTAGAGTGAGGCGTGGCCGGCTTGAGTGAGCCGAGGCGGGCGGCTTGAGAACGGTACGGATTCCAGGCGGATTCTATGAAGCAACCACATGTGACGACCCCGGGCTGGATGCCGCTTCGTCCACGGTGAAAGACGATTTCACAGTGAAACACACAGCGTCTATACGACATGGCGGTGGCGGCAACAACAATACTACAACGAGAATAAAAGGTACGCCTTCTTTCTTTGCGTGAACATCTGGGCGGCATTATGCAAATCTTCCCACATACTGACGTAGATATGTGGGGGCGTGGTTAGAACGAGCCGTTTCAGGGGGCGTGGATGAGTGTTAACTTTTTAAAAGAATATCTCTTTGGATTTGAGACTTTAGTCTTTGCAACTTCACAGATCTTCTTTATTCACCAAGAGCTTGTAACACTCCAAAGAGAAAGCACAAGAAATGCACAAGAAAGGAAAATTTGAAATCGCATCATATTACACCTTTAATTATTTGATATTCGATACTGATATATTACATATATTTCTTAAATATATACATGTGTGTATTTATATATACATATTAGCAAATAATTGAACATGCTATTTTTCATAATTAATTCATAACTAACATTTATTTATTATTTATTATTTATTAATTATCATTGATCCATTTTATAGGTGCATCTCAATAAATTAGAATGTCATGGAAAGTTCATTTATTTCAGTAATTCAACTCAAATTGTGAAACTTGTGGATTAAATTAATTCAATGCACACAGACTGAAGTAGTTCAAGTCTTTGGTTCTTTTAATTGTGATGATTTTGGCTCACATTTAACAAAAAACCACCAATTCACTCATCTCAATAAATTAGAGTATGGTGACATGCCAATCAGCTTATCAACTCAAAACACCTGCAAAGGTTTCCTGAGCCTTCAAAATGGTCTCTCAGTTTGGTTCACTAGGCTACACAATCATGGGGAAGACCTCTGATCTGACAGTTGTCCAGAAGACAATCATTGACACCCTTCACAAGGAGGGTAAGCCACAAACATTCATTGCCAAATAAGCTGCCTGTTCACAGAGTGCTGTATCCAAGCATGTTAACAGAAAGTTGAGTGGAAGGAAAAAGTGTGGAAGAAAAAGATGCACAATCAACGGAGAGAACTGCAGCCTTATGAGGATTGCCAAGCAAAATCGATTCAAGAATGTGAGTGAACTTCACAAGGAATGAACTGAGGCTGGGGTCAAGTAATCAAGATCCACCACACACAGACGTGTCAGGGGAATTTGGCTACAGTTGTCGTATTCCTCTTGTTAAGCCACTCCTGAACCACAGACAACGTCAGAGGCGTCTTACCTGGGCTAAGGGGAAGAAGAACTGGATGTTGACCAGTGGTCCAAAGTCCTCTTTTCAGATGAGAGCAAGTTTTGTATTTCATTTGGAAACTAAGTTCCTAGAGTCTGGAGGGAAGGGTGGAGAAGCTCATAGCACAAGTTGCTTGAAGTGCAATGTTAAGTTTGCACAGTCTGTGATGATTTGGGGTGCAAAGTCATCTGCTGGTCTTGGTCCATTGTGTTTTTTAAAAACCAAAGTCACTACACCAGTTTACCAGTTTACCAAGAAATTTTGGAGCACTTCCTGCTTCCTTCTGCTGACCAGCTTTTTGAAGATGCTGATTTCATTTTCCAGCAGGATGTGGCATCTGACCACACTGCCAAAAGCACCAAAAGTTGGTTAAATGATCATGGTGTTGGTGTGCTTGACTGGCCAGCAAACTCACCAGACCTGAGCCCCAGAGAGAATCTTTGGGGTATTGTCAAGAGGAAAATGAGAAACAAGAGACCAAAAAATGCAGATGAGCTGAAGGCCACTGTCAAAGAAACCTGGGCTTTCATACCACCTCAGTAGTGCCACAAACTGATTACCTCCATGCCACGCCGAATTGAGGCAGTAATTAAAGCAAAAGGAGCCCCTACCAAGTATTGAGTACATGTACAGTAAATGAACATACTTTCCAGAAGCCCAACAATTCACAAAAATTTTTTTTTTTTTTATTGGTCTTATGAAGTATTCTAATTGGTTGAGATGTGAATTGGTGGGTTTTTGTTAAATGTGAGACAAAATCATCACAATTAAAAGAACCAAAGAGTTAAACTACTTCAGTCTGTGTGCTTAGAATTTATTTAATACACAAGTTTCACAATTTGAGTTGAATTACTGAAATAAATTAACTTTTCCACGACATTCTAATTTATTGAGATGCACCTATATGATTATTATTTTCTGTTTGTTTTTGCAAATATTTATACACTCTTCACCAGTAAGCTGTGGATAAAAACATTCACTAATTAAATACATGAAAATGTAGACAAGTCACTAATGTCAATATTATAAAAAAACACATTCTTAAACAACTTATACATTAATCTTTATATTTGGAATTGAGCTAGAAATTTTCATTAGTGTAAAAAATATACAAAATATGACATCTACCGTATTAAAATTTGTTAGCAATAATAAAACGGCTCCTCAGCTTGTGTTCAGGACAGACCACAGAGCTCCATCTGTTCTCCAGCATGAACATTTCACATCGTTATCAAATATCATAATGCTTCTATACATGATATTACAGAGGCTGGATGAAGATGGTTTTACCTGCTCACTGTCCATGCCCTTCTCCATGTAGTAAATTTTGTAGTTCTGGATCTCGCCATTGCCTATGAGGGGCATGTCCCAGCTGAGACTCACTGTGCTGGGGGACGTGACCACTGCCTGTAGGTTTGGAGCAGGACCAGGTACCTGAACTATTACACAGAATGGAGAAATTTTATTATGTTTTGTTTTATTACTGGCACCTTTTGTCTGTCACTGTTTTTCTTTGAGAAATCCATTGATGCTTTGGCAATCTTTTTTGTAAAACAGTCACGCCAATAAAGCACTTTGAAATTGACTTGAATAAAAAGAGTGATATCTCTTCTCTTCTCAGCTGAGCATATGACAGTGGCATGTGTCGGCAGACACCTCTGGCAGTAAGCAGACTAACACACGCCAGCTCAAACTACAGGATTGACGTGATTTAATTTGCTTAGCAGAGCGGTGAAAATGGAAATGAGATTCTGTGATGCTTAACTTTTGTTTACTTGCTAGGGTCATGAATCATTACATTCAATTATAGGCTCCGATGATTGTCCGTTAAATCTGTTGTTTTTCCAACATGCTCACAACTGACATGCCTTCAGGGAGTCATCGTGTAGGGCCAATCTAAACCCAGCTCTACATTAAATAAAATGTAATATAATTTAAGCATGGACATAAAAACAATTGGCCAGTAGTTTAAGTTAGTTGCCAAGTAGTCATTTAGCAGACACTTTTATCTAAAGCGACCCACAATACACTTATTACAGGGACAATCCCACTGGAGAAACCTTGTGTTGAAGGAATAGTTCAGCAAAGATTGATTCTTTCATAATTTACTACCCGTGTGACTTTATTTATTTCATGTAACCCCAAAGAAGAAACGATGAATCATGTTCACGCTGATTTTTTTTCATTAAAAAAAAAAAAAAAACACTATGTATAACAGAAATAACATAGCCTTACTTAGAATAGAATATGCTTAAGTGTGAATTGGATTGAATCGAATGTTTTCAGACACTTAACTGCATGTTAATTGCAAATACATTAAAATGTATTAAATGCATTTAGCTGAAATTTTGAGAGCTTTTGATCTGCTTTAAGTAGGACTTCAGTACATCTTCACATGTAATTTTATAATCACCTTTACTGTCTTCGAAATATGGACAGTAACGTGTACTGCCAAAATTACAGACAAGCATTTTATGGTAAACTACAATTTATTTTAATGTAATTTCAAGTGAAACTGTATTTCATGCTATTTAAATCATTTGTAATTATTCATTTGTAATTTGTTGCAATTAAGTACATTAAAAACATATTACCTTTAATAAGATATATATATATAAAACACCATATTGATATTGAATAACACTACAGTTCAAATAATCAAATATTTCACTAGTGCTTTCATATTGGTACTTCTTTAAAACGCCACCAAAGATTATTAAAAGATAATGGCTTAAAAATGTACTTAAAACATAACCATTGACGTTTTTACACTTGACATTATTACAAAGCGCACTTTTTAAAAAGTGTACTTAAGTGTGTTTTGAAATATGTTATGAAAGTGTCCTCTCTTTACATACATTTAAGTGGCCTTTTATTTTATTAATATTATATTATCAATGTATTTTTCAAGATTTGAAGTACAGCACAAGTGTGCTTTTAATATAATCAAGCACACTTCTTTTTCACAAGGCAGGGGCTAACATAAAATAGTGTCATAGCACCATAAAATTGCTTCATGTGTTCCACTGACTGTATTCCCAGTCCTCTGAAGTCATACGATGGCTTTATGTCAGGAACAGACTAAAATATATTCATTATTCGCTGAAACCACAAAGTGACCATATAGATTCAGTAGACTTGAAATATAGTACGGACTTTCATTGCATGTGGACACTCCTCAAAACATCTCCTTTTGTGTTCCACAGGGACAGCATCCAGCAAGTTCTAGCCGCTTCACCTCCACAAGTCTGCAATGACTGTTTGATTACATTCATCCAGTTATGGTTACCCTGAACCATCTTTCATGCTCGAGCTCTAATATAAACTGCATGACATGAATCACTTTTCAAACTTTGATCAGGCGTTTCTGGCATCTCAAACGACAGAGAAATCACTTTATCTCAGTGCCACAGACATCCCTTCTTGCTTTTGATACTGATGTCTTACAGGATGGGATGGGCGGCCTACACTGGATTAAGTGCACTCTACGAGTGTGTATGTGTGCCTAGATGACTTGTGCTCAGATTCATTCATAATGTTCACAGCAATATGTGTGTTAGCCTCAGAGGCTGATCTCCACGCAGCAGGATTCCCGGGAGTGCCAGAATCCCGCTAACACACATTATAAAGTGCTTATAGCAGGCAGAGCCAAGGACGCACAGAGGAGCAAGTCTGACCCAGAAACAGCTTCTCCTGTGCTGTGTTTGGGCTGATAATGTTTCATGTTGATGGAGTCAGGCCATATACCTTTCAGCGATGTTCAAGAGATCTGTTTGCTTAAAAGCCAGCAGGTGTTTTACTTGTGCTTACTATATAATGAGATTTTAAACTGACATTGAGGCATTGAGAAAATGTTCTGCATAATCTCGGAGGCTCAAAACATATTCTAGACAAGCATGTGAGCGTTTAAAACCAACTACGCAAACTTGATTTCACGCATTATAGCCTTCTGAAATGTGTCAGAGCGTAATCTGTAATGCAACTGTTTTAATTAGTCCATAAATCTCATTTGAACACATTCTAACTGGTGTGTTATCATCCAGTGGAGATCTTACCTTCGGGCTGGGTGGCGACCCTCAGAGGCGCTGAGCTCTCTCCAGGGCCGTTTCTGTTGTGGGCCACCACGCGGAAGGAGTACTTGGTGTCTGGCATGAGGTTCTGAATGGTGACTTGCATCTCTCCTGGACGGCTGGTGTTCACTATCCTCTCCCTATACAGCATCAGAGAGACAAACGTGATATGAGACTGAAACAGGAGCTGACTGCTGATTCATTGGTTCAAAGCTTCTCTTATTCTCTGTAGTCAATAACAGCTCATACAGAATGGCATTATAAATATTAATAAGAACAACATGTGACTTAAAATAACAGCAACAAAAACAACAAAATACAATCATCAATAGCATTCATAATTTAAGGCTTCTTGGATGGTGAATGTCATGAAAACATGTCTGGGTCACATATCACTACAAAGTCAAAATGAATGTATTAGATTTGTATTACATATTTATATACACTACTGAACAACGTTTTAATGTTTTTTATATATATATATATATTCTATATATATATATATATATATATATATATATATATATAATATATATATATATGTATATATATATATCTATATATATATATATATATATTGCATAAAAAGCCAATTTTGTGCAATGCATTTTTTTTTTTTTGCTTTAATGATATTATTTTACTCACAAGGAACCATAAAAAAATCTTATTACCATAAATGCATTTTTTTCCTTCACTGTTTTTTTTTGTAATTATTATTCTTAATAGTGATTCTCCTAAGATTCACTTTATTGTAAATGAAGCATTTTAATGCAGTAGATAAACACTAATGAATTTATTTATTCAAATATGCAACAAAGGCAATACAACAAATATTTTAATAATTTAAATGTTAAAAACAACATTCCAGTAATGACAGTTACATTAATATTGCATTATTTTTTATTTCATTTTATTTATTAATGTGTTATAATTGGGGATAATGAAAAACACAGCCTAATTTTTTCTTAAACAAAATATATTTTTTTTGTTCTCCCTTTTTTTGATATTAGGATTAAACATGACCTAATATCATGCAATATTCTTTACAATTTTTGTACCCACCCAGAAAAAAAAAAATTGTAATAAAAAAAAATTTATATTAAATTGCAGGTACAATACCGGTTTTTGAATAAAGTATTTCATGCTAACTAAGGGTTGTTTTATTTGATACATTTTTTTGTAAAATGGTAATGTTGTGGTATATTGTTAAAATTTTGGGTTCATTTTTGTTTTTTTTTAAGAAATGTTTTATATTTCTCAACAAAAAAATATATTAAATCCTGGGTTTGCCGTATCACATGATCCTTCAGAAATCATTGTAAAATGCTGATTTTGCACACAATAAATATTTCCTATTATTAATAGTAAAAATAATTGTGCTACTTAATATTTTTGAAACTGTAGTATATTTTTTAGGATTCTTTGGTTAATAGAAAGTGCAAAAGAACTGCATTTATTTGAAATAGAAATCAACATAATTTTTTAATTTATTTATTAATTTAATGAATCACTGCTGAATAAAATCTGTTTAAAAAATCTTACTGACCCCAAACTATGGAACTGTAGTGTACAGTATATATAAATGACACATAAATGCCCTGCCTGTTATTGCACTCCAGGCTGTAGTAAGACGGAGTAGGTGACATCATCTCCATGCGGTTCAACAGGAAGGCGCCAGGTCAGCTTGATGAAGCGGGTGGAGACCAGGGAGGCCACAACGTCACGGGGGGCGGAGGGCGTGGGACCAGCGCCGCCTCTGGAGCCTGGCATTAGACGGTCAGGTAGTGCACGGGTCAGTGAGGTGGGAGGGGGGGAGGGGATGGCTACATCTTTTGAGTGCAGACAGTGGGGTGGCGTGAGTGAAAAGCAGAAATCAAGGGTGGAGACGGGTGCAAAGTGAAGTCACACAGAAATTCAGGGAGGGAGGGATGGAGAGCAAAACAAAGGAAGACAGAACAGAGAGAACACATAAAAAGAAAACAAAAACAAAAACCATAACACAATGGCTTCCATGACAGGAAATCAACAAAACAGTGAAATAATCACAAAGAAATATGAAATATGCAATCATAATGGAAGAATGTCGGGCATGTAGTTGGAGAAAAACGGCTGAAGTGGAAAAAATGATGGAAAGCTGAATCGCAGGAGACATTATTTTTGACGCTTTTTTCACTTTAAATGAAACCAAATGCACTTGGTTTCTTAACTACATGCCAAGGCTTCATAACTATATACTGTGCATATGCACAAATGAGACTTCAGCATCAATGACATCAAAACCTTCTTTTGTGCTGCTTCTTGCATTTGTCATATGGGTTAGATGTAGGTGAGTAAAAATGAAAAGATTTCTAAAACAACTATTCTTTTAAGCGTAACTGGGAAAAATCCAAGCTGATCCAAAGAACACTGAGGCACAGAGGCCATCCTTTTAATCACTAACATACGTCTAGAGGTCCAAGCCTTTACGATCTTCACAGATATGCAAAATATTTCAAGCTGAGGCCTCTGTGGTTAAATCTAAGGATGTCGGACTGTTGTTTTCTTCCAGCGGAGTGAAACTCAACACAAAGCAGCTCTAAAAATGTGTCAAGATTATTTGCTTTTGTGGACTGCAATAAAGTTGCACTTTTGGCAACAGCAACTCTTTGAATTAAACAAACCGTGTTTCATTTGCATCTGCAAAAAGAAGCAGCTTTGAAAGGACTGGAATATCAAGCAAATATAGTATAGTATGTATGATTGATGTACTGTACGATTCAAATGCAATTCATTGACAATAACAGGAGTAGGCACTATGGTCCTTTTTTTTCTCTATGCCAACCAGACTGAAACACAATCTGCATGCAGCACCAGAGAAAAATCTCTCATCTCATTTACATAAAAAAAATCATGTCAAAAAGATTAATAAAACTTAAGAGCTTAATGATTCAAATGGCAGAGAATTTCAGAGAGAAAAAGAAAAAATTAAATAATTTTTTGTCTTTTGTCTAAGACAAGATTGTGGACTTGTACAGGAAATAAAACTCACATATGAAAACAATAAAACCCCAAAATGAGAACTGGACAGAAATGGATGGCATGAAACCAAAGTATGGAATCAAAAATCAGGGATTTTAATATGAACTCAAACAAAGATCAGATTGTCTGAACTGTGTTTATATTCATACAGCTATACACTATTGCTGTATGTCAACAATAGTCTCATTTGTTCTTTTATATACCCAAGGAATTTTCAGGGAAACATAACAATAAAATGCATTTTCAATAAGTCTCCTGAGCTATAACAGAGAGCAAACTCTGAACAATACAGTTTCCCTTTGTTAGTTAACTGAGGGTTTAAAAGCACCATATAATGCTGAAAAAAGAACAGCAAGATGCATTATGTTCAGATGTGCTCTTCGAATTACTTTCTTATTCTGAACCGCATTCAGCTCTGAACAGACAGTGGGAGAAGAGACTGATAATGCAGACCTGTATAATATACACTAATAGCAGCACTCATTAGCTTATAGCTTCCCCTAAAATGACAAGATCCATTAGACGGGAGAGCAATTTAAACATTAGTTGTAGCACATTACAGTTTTCCACAAAGACGAGCCATCAATGTTCATCTGTCTAGCCGCAGGGAGAAAAAAAAAATTATATCATTCAGCATTTATCTCTGGTTCAGCTCTGTGTGGTGCGTGGCATTCTCTTTGTAGTTTTTCTTCTCCCTCTGGTTCAGTCAGTTCACTTGGCAGCCATTTTGCAGCTGTTTTCTAGTCATGTATAATCAAGTACAGTTTTTATGAACTTGATTATGGAAAGAATGCCAAAATATGCATTCAAAAACATGTCAAATCATCCATAAAATCAACTGTATCATAAAAGTAGCTCAAATCAGACTCTGTGCAATGGCTGTTTTAGGAGTTTTTTTTATTTTTTTTAATTGATATCTTTATGATATCGTTAGTAGCGTAAGGCATATTGTGCAACATACACTGAATTGAAAGTTCGATCCAGTAGAATGTTCGATTAATTTTTTGGTGTGAATCAATGCATAAAAAATGACAGATAAGATGAATGAAATGAAAGCACTGTGCACATTTCATTTCTGAAGTCCACTTGCCACAGAGAAGAAAGTCAAACAATATTTATGTTATGCTTTTTTTATTCTCTATGGTTTTTACCAAACAACACCAAATACAAGAGAAAAGAGAGACATTGCTTTATGTAACCATAGTGCCTCTGGGCATGTGAAGAAACAAATCCTATTAGTTGGTCAGTTTTGTTCACAATGCGATAGAAACGAGATTAGAACATCTCTCCGTAAAAAAAAAAAGTTGCATTGATGGCATGTGAATGCTTGTGTCAGTTTCAACAGACACATTAACAATCAACCATTCATGTTTATCGTGCCAAATTTTTTTGTACTGAATATTCATCTTGGTATGAACAGGCCTTAAAGAGTAAACTATTTTAGGGGCTGTTTACTCACAACACATTCAAAAACAGCACAAGATGCTGAAGTAACAGGGCTTACGTGGTGCAAAGGTCAAAAAAATCCTTCTTGTCTACATAGAAAAACTATTAAAACACACACTATTAAAAGCTGACACCTACTGAAGTTTTAATGACTAAAATGTAGGGGTGTAAACAGTACATGTATTCGTATCTGGAAAATTTTCAGTATATGTGAATTTGTTTTTTAACGACTGCACACGAGTGGAACTTCATTGTATGGTAGCTTTAGACAAGAAAACAAAAGTCTTATTGTTCAAACTATGTTCAATTTGTTTCAGGAAATTCACAAACAATAAACGCCAGTGTGAAGCGCGGGTGGAGTTAGCGTGATCACTCGCTTAGTATTTACTACTAGTTATAGCATGAAATAAACATGAATGAACAATTGTTAATAATAATTAACAATTAAGTACATCCAATTAAGATGAGTGTTGATTATAATATTTTAAAATAAATACTAATCAAGTAATTAATAAATAGTATTTAAAAGTTTTGGGCTCTGTTGTTAATTGTAATCTGTACAGTATGCTAATGTAACCAAGGGCTTTTCCTATTAGTTTAGGTTGGAGCTAAGCATAAGCTGAGGTAAACAACTGTTTAATAATAATAATAAGAATAAAAGCTCAATTTTTATGTGTTCAGTTTTTTTTACCCCCATGCTGTACGCAAAACCATACTGAAAACCGTGACGGCCAAATACCAAGGTACGGAACGCGAACCGTCATGTTTGTGTACCGTTACACAAACCCCCTACTAAAAAGGGGAATGCCTTGGAAAACGTTTTTCAAACATACATTTTATTTCAACTAGGTGGATGTTATCAGGTCATCATCACAAGCATCAGGCTTCAAAACAACAGTCTCCTAAGTGTCTGTCTGATGGTGAAAACGCAGTCATGTGATGTACGGTGGAGAGCAGCAGAAGATAATACCGGATTCTCTATTAAATCATAGCAGAGAGCAATCGCTGTGGCTGCCAACTGGAACAAGATGGTGACTTTGCCTTATAATTGATACACACTGAAGCAAAGCATAAAAGGTCACAAGGCCTTTGGCGCAAAATGGAAACTTGAGGTAACAAGTATTATTGTTAACGGGGCATCCATGTTGCTGTAAATAGATGTAATTATGATTTTTTAATATTAAGCAAATGGTTATTCGGTAATATGTAAATTAAAACAGAAATGGGCTTCTGAGAGCCAATAATGGTTATGTACACATATGTAACGGTAACCCCAAGAAATCTGAAATGGTAATTGTGCATGAGGATATGGGAGAAAAACTATAAATGTTGAAAAGATTGCCTATCATTCCACCTCCATGTGCTTGATGATTTGTGCTGTCTGAGAGAGGGATCGCAGCGCCGTGCTACAATGACCACTCTTTAAAAAGCTCCGGCTTTCATCTTACACATAGCATGAGTCTCTGGGACTTAAACTGGCCATGGTGACAAGAGACATGTTGACATAGTTCCTGCTCGGTCATACATAAAGACTTCATCCACTGGCATTACATCTTACACCCTCTCTACTATTGATCTGAGGAAAACATGCTATTATCGTGATGGGTCTGGAAGGGCGATTGAAGACTTCCTTATATTGTACAGAGGCATAAAAACCAGATTATTTCATTTCATTCATGCAGTATGGTTCAATGTTCTTCACCTGTAACCATGTAATACATGACAGGAATGACTGCTGGATGAATTGTGGAAGCAGCTCTTGATCTATAGACACTGACTAAAAGCCTCATAGGAGTATTTTGAATGAAGATAGAGAAATGGGCAGCTCATTTACACACCCATATACTTGTGTTTTTGCTCTCCTATTTATTTTTGTAAGCTTGTTTGCTATTAATTCGGTCACAACTAATGATAGGTTTCTTAGACCAGTTACCGGATAGTGTTTACACAATTAGATGAACCAAAGATTGCTATGAATACCATGATGCAACGGGTTTTCTAGTGACCAGATGTATCTGTCCAGGGTTATCATTTAACTAAACCTAAAACAAACAAAACATGTTTGTTGCTTGAAATTAAAATTAAACTGGCTATCTGAAAACTATATAATATTAAACAATTCTAAATTATATATGCAACAAAAGGACATAAATCATTAGAAAAACTGACTCACAGTTTAACTTTTTTTTGGGGGGGGGGGGGGTTAAATTAAAAATATACAAAAAAAACAAAACTATTAAGAGAACCCAAATATTTTGTGTAAAAACACAATGACAAGCAATCATAGATGTGATTTTTCATACTACACACTTAAAAATTAAAGGTGTCTATAAAAGGTTCTTCCACGTTATGCCTGGAGGAACCCATTTTTGGTTCTAGCAGTAGACATTCAGTCAGGTATTTCAATAACCATCTCTAATTTGCCTTTTTATAAATCTGACGAACCTTCTTTTCTGAAACATGAAAGGTTCTTGCAGATGTTAAAGGTTTCGTTATGAACCATTTTAGACAAAAAGGTTCTTCGACTATTCGCCCATCGTGACGCACCTTGTATTTTTAAGAGCGTAAAGTTTTCAGACTACGGAGATTTGACGAGGGGTGAGGAGTTTATATGTAACTACATTAAGTCATTTTATCTGGCTATGTTGAATATATAAAAACTCCTGTGTTTCCATCTGTATGTTCAACGTTAAAGAACACAGTATCTTTGAACATCATACTTTTCCAAGGGAATCAGTCATAAGATCATGTCTCTGTTTGAGCCTGAGTTTAAAAAAAATTGATTGGTTGAGATGGACTATAACTTTGAAAAAAAAACAAAATGACATACCCATTATTAATAAGTGACATTCTATAATCGAAAAATGTTCCGCTGACTCATTACAGCTCAGACAGTTTTGCTTTTATGTGAGCACAGGGGACATTGGTGAAAATTAATCATAAAACATAAAAAGGTACGTTGTTAGCTTCAGTTCACATATAGAAAGAACATTCTGAAATAGAACCAAAAAGTTGACAGAATAAACAAAAGAGGATTATTTGCATAATTTTGCATTACAATGTGACAACAGATTTCCACTGCACATTTGCTGCAAAAACATTTGGGGTCACACTGAAATGATCAGAGACATTATTATGAGTAAAACCGTCATTGTGTTAATATATTTATAAGTTTTGACATCAAAAAAAATGATTTCTGAGCCATCTTTTTCTGTAGCTTGATACGGAGTGGGCAGACAATTTTTTGATTTAAAGTTATAGTATGTTTTCATTGTGCATAAAATTCTTAAAGTACAACTATTTTTGATTTTTTAAGATTGATTAGACTTTTCATGATATCTTCAGGCTTTTCTTGACAATACAAACTATTTTTTTTTTTTTTGTTATAGTAGGCAAATACAGACGAAGCAAGCGAAGCACAAGAAGCATTTTTTGTAATAAGGCCTAATCGGCTAGGTACCTATGATATTCCAGAAGCCAATTACCACACTACGGGGGGTCGGTTTGTCATTTTTTTTATGTGGAGATATGGGCTGGCAACCGCAGCGTTTCTTGCATTGGATCTGAACAGCGGGCACCACTGCATTGCACGTCTATCTACTTCAAAGTAAGCTAATGAATATGAATTACGAAAAGATGATGGACTTATAGGCCATCACACCACCCCTGTTTGAGATTAAAACAGGTCTCTCAACGTGATGGAGAGCAGCGCACCTCTCTCCTGATACCCTTGCTTCCATAGCATTTCTGAGAGATTGAAAGCCGCGCGAGCAGCAGGGCAGAATCTAGGGGGACCCGGCACGGGCATCCTCGGCGGGACGGACCGCCCCAGCACGACGAAAGCACAGGATTATGGGGTCATCAGCGTGATGCTGGCAGTCGGGACTTCCTCTGTTGTTTGCTGGGGAGACGTTGAGGGCTCCATCATGGCATGTCATTACGCTGTATGTCCCCCCCCCTTTTACACCCAGCTACAGTGCGCCCCTCTGGGTCAGTCAAGCAGAGGCCACCCGACCCATGTTCCCTCCTGCAACCTGCTAAAACCTCTGCCTCTAATTCTGCTTCATCATAAGCTGAGCTCCGGTCCCTAGAAGCTCAAGTCCGAGCGGCTAAACATCATTTATTTTTTCTGACATGCACTTCAGTGCCCATTTGTCATGCTAAGTCCCAATTACCAGAAATATCACTGTGCTCCTTTGAGAAGGCTTTGGCTTGGGGCATTTGTTTACACAAAAGTACCTGCAAACAGCACTTTGTTTTTAATAGCAAGCTAACAGCAAACTATTAGATTATTATATCACACCAAATCACATTGGTGTTCAAGATGAGGAAATCACAAAATACAAGGCTTCATACTCCAAACCGAATAATCGTATGGGCAATTATATCTAAATTCTATAGTATAATTTTACCAACAAGAAACAAAGTTTTGCCCTCAATACATTTTTTTGGTGTTTTCTGTCGAAATTTAGTATTCTCTCTGATGAAATAGTGTACGGAGACAAGTGAGGTGTGAAGAATAAAAGAAAGAACTTATTAATTAAACAAATTAAGGTATGTCAGCTGTGCATAGAATATGTTTTTGGTGCCGCAATGTTTCTGAAGTTTTTTAAGATGCTGAAAAAGCATCAAGAGTAGTGCAGTCAAAAAATGTTCAGTCTAGTGCATGTATATGCATAAAAACTATTTATGGAACATAGTGACTAGGCCCTCAGCGGAGACATACTACTTTATTTTTATTTATGTTCGATTGGCACTGATCTAATCGACTAGTCGTCTACTTCAATGGTCTGCCATGATGCCTTAAGCTTGACGTCTGCGACTAGTCGCTGGTCCTATAGAGGGCACAACAGGATAAGAATATCTTTGAAGGACTTCCACATTTTTTTTGCTCTGTTTCCAAACCGTTAAAATAACAAATACAAATGCATACTCTGAAAGCCTCCACAAGACATTTGATTATATTTCTGGATGCTCGAAATTGAACTGGGAGGAGGTTGCGGCGTTGTTAGAACAGCCGATTGTCCCGGTAAAGGTTGAGATCTACCGTGTCCTAAATCTAATGCGCTGCTGCACTGTAACGCACACACATAGTCTACAGACAGTGTCTCGTACATCACTCACGGGCAGATCTCGCACACACAGAATCATTCAGAACGGAAATGTTAAACACTGTTCTGCGATGTCTCAATAAAATAGCTTAGAAACTGCAGAAAAGTTCAAGCAATATTTCTTAATAACTGGGGGGGGGGGGGGGGATCCCCAGCTTTTCACTAGTAGAGGACGCTGCCCAGGTAGGAATTAATACACACATTCACATCGCAATCGCTTTCAACTAATGCATTCATATGAATGAAATCTTTTACTGTGCTAACTTTATCTGTATCGATACCTTAGACAAACGAGCAGAAATCTGTGAAAATATAATGACCCAAAGACAAAAGAACTGATAGAAAATTGAGCTGTTATATGGAGCAGTAGCCATGTGGGCAGCACTGTGTCATATGCTATAGCCTGTGCCAAGGTGTTCTAGTCTCAGCCCAGACTTGTTTTTGTTCCATTAATGACGTCATCAGCGACTAGTCGACTTCAACTCACCGGCCTGTCATCACATTAAAGTCGATCACTTTAAAAATCTGAAGTATATTTATCGACATATATTATATAGAAAATATAGTATATATATATTATATAATACGTAGATATAAATAGATTATTAAACCCACAATTAAACAGTAGATCCGTGGTTTGGATACAAATAAATTAAAGAGAAACTAACTAAAAACAAAATATTAAACAAAAAAAGGATTAATCTCATTACAAACTTAATCGCATTATTCTTGTGAATCTTGTGACCAGGAAGCTGCTGTGCAGTGAGCAATAGAGTCAAGCACAACCACTGAGCTCTCTAAGATGAGCACAGTGAGCTGGAATAACAGAACCACAAAGCCCTATTAAATGTCATCCTATGGAGAGGCACAGACTGGAGTCTGAACTGTGGCTGTGAGCCTCAGTTGGCTGTGTGTCCTCCCAGCTAAACAGGTCAGGGGGTCAGAGATGGCATGCATAGAAGACGATGCTGATTTTGTAATAGTTTCTATACATATACATGCACCTACACTGACATTTTTGACTGTTTACACTACTTCTTGATGCTTTTTCAGCATGCATTAAAAAACATCAAAAAATTGCGGCACCCAAAATATTATATGCACAGCTGACATTTATCTTAATTTTTCTTTATTTTCTTCACACCTCACTTGTCTCGCACACTATTTCATCAACTAAATTAAAAAAATAAATAAAGAAAGAAAATTTGAACAAAATCTTATTAAGGGGAAACTTGTTCTTGTTGTTGTAGAAATTGATGCCACAACTGCAGTGACAATTTTTGTGAAATACAAATATTTATAATTATTGAAATAGTTTATGTCAATCTTTGTTTAGATGATCATAGTTTTTAAATATGTAATAATGTTTCACATTTTTATGATTGATTTTCAAATTTATACTTGAAAGTCTATGTCGGGACAAGCGTAGAATTATAACATCTACACCTAAAAGGCCATTCAAAACTAGCAAAAATGAATGATGACAAATATAAATCAGTCTATAATCTATAACACAGTATTATGTCCGAGGCTGAAATAACTTACACTTTGTAAAAAGCTTGAAGCAGTAATCTAGTACTGCATTCTGAACCATGTTTTTTTTGGCGCATCATAAAACTAGTTTAGTTATTTTTGTATTTTGGTTGAAATAAAATCTCTTGATTCTCGGCAGTACAGAATAATTCCGTTGAATCAGAGTTACAGCTACAGACTTTATAACTTCAACTAAACTACATCAATATTCCACACCAGTGAGTGATTAATCATTGTAAAACAAGCAGAGATGTTGGAAAGCAGCTAGAGTGCTCTTTCTGTGGCCCTTAAATAAGTGAAGCATATTTGCTCTTCTGTGAGCAGTGTCCTGGCACACAGGCCTAGTTAAAGTGTCATATGAACATACAGTGAGAGGCCTACAGTGGAGACATAACTATTTATGTTTTATTGGCTCCACAGGCTCTACAGCTGAGATATAAACAAAATAGCAGCCACAAATCAGCATTGTATGCTTGTCCAGATCAATCACCTTGTCTGCCATTGTGCTCAGACACACATCCAAGCTTCATCTGTCATTTTTCTACAAACATTGGTGGTAATGAAGACAGCAACAACTGTAGCCAGTGGTGGACAGTAACAAAGCATTTTTTACTCAGTTACAGTGCTTAGGTACTTTATCTGAATAGTTTTGTTTTGAGAAACTTTTACTTGACTGCATTCCAAAGCATAATATCATACTTTTTACTCCACTACATTTCATTCCAAAGCCTAATATCATACTTTTTTACTCCCCTACATTTTATGGAAGAATATGGTTTCTCTTTAATTTTTACCAAAGGTTTTTTTTTCTGTAATTTAATTATTTTTTTTTTTTTTTTTTTTGATAGTATATCCTTCCCCAGGTATTTTTAAAAAGTAGGATTATATAAAATATATAGATACTAAGGTTGATTAAATATAAAAGTATATAATATTAAAATGTCAAAACAAACAGTTATCTATCTGTACGTTTTAAATACTTTTGTACTCAGTTAAAATGGTACTTAATACTTTAACTGGAGTAATTTTACTTAAGTACTTGCTTTGTGCACTTCGTCCAGCACTGATTATAGTGAAGCAATAATGTGTCCAAGCTTTCCTCCGCTCCATCACCTTTCACACTGCTAGAGTGACTGCTACACACAAAACCTGCAGATTAACCCGCAGAAAAATGCAGCTCTGTATAGAAACAGATGCTAGGAAATGGGTTTTGTGGGGTGTTTGTGCTGTACAAGGTTGCTGGAAGTGAAAAAAGTGAAATGAAAATTGAGGAAAAGAAAGAGGATTTGTTTTTACAGTTGCCATGACCTTAATGTTGTTGGGAATGTAAAAAAATTGCGGTGGGTTTGAATTAAATAAAAAATATTTAATAAAAAAGAAGGAATGTTTTTTACAGTTGCCATGAATCCTTAATAATAATAAAGTTTGTAACACTGCCTGGAACACAAGCAATTCAATTGGCAAATATGGAATTAAAATTAATCTGGGGAAAATCAACAAGCTCAAAGAATGAGACCGCATCAAACTGTCAGGGTCGACGAGGTCCCTGATCTCATACCAGCTATATGACTAACACTTTTTTTAATGCTTGTGGTGACCCAAATTTTTCATAGTGCTGCTCTGCTGCTCCACAAAATCTCTACAAAAATTCTAAACAATAAGTTTGTCGATTACACTGTGGTTAACAATTCCTTGTTTTTTTTGATGGCTTTTTTTTTTTTTTTTTATTATATGATGTGTGTGTATGTATGAATAATATCTGCAATTACATTGTGCTTAAGGTAATCACAGCATGTCAAATCAAAAGCAGTGTGACTGTGGGGAAAACAAAATGCTGCATTACACTAATGAGTATGGGATAATATTGTTTATTTGCATAGTATATTTATTTTGAGAGAAAGTTTATATAGTGTGCAATTTTACACACAGACTATGCAACAAACTCCCAGTCTGTAACTTAATAAACTCAGCAATCAGCTCTAACAGTAAGTGAAGATAGGCAACCGTGTTTCTCTATTCACCATGTGCTTGTCCAGATGGCAGCAAGAACCGATGTTTCAAAAAGCCTCCAATCAGACCTGTCTAGTGGCTTTAACGAGAACAAGCTGAGAAGCCGGCCAAGGAAAGTGTTTATAGGCCATTTCATATGAGAGGAGCAAAGAGTGAGTCAAAGCAAAGAAGAGATTTGATTTGAGAGGGTGGCTTGATTTATGTAAGATATATGTATGTATGGAAGGTAGTTAGTGTCTGTCTGACAACTAATTTCTTCATTTGAGACCGCTCGTATATGGTGGATTTCAATTTTAGAGTTGCTTGCCAAGGCAATCTTCACTCAGCCCTAGAGTGTTAGCTTTGGTTTGCTTGCCCTTCACAGTCATACAGTGGAGAAAATATTTATTTGATCCCCTGCTGATTTTTTTAGTTAGTCCACTTACAAAGAAATGAAGTGTCTGTCATTTTTATGCTAGGTTTATTTTAAAGGGTTACTACATCCCAAAATGAAAATTTTGTCATTAATCACTTACCCCCATGTTGTTCCAAACCCGTAAAAGCTTTGTTCGTCTTCGGAACACAATTTAAGATATTTTGGATGAAAACCGGGAGGCCTGTGACTGTCCCATTGACTGCATCAAGGTCCATAAAAGGTATGGAAGTCGTTGTCAGAATACTCCATCTGCCATCAGACCTGCAATCTGGGTTATATGAAGCAACGGGAACACTTTTTGTAAGCAAAGAAAACAAAAATAACAACATTATTCAGTAATTCCTTTGTCAACAGTCTCCTCTGTGTCTCTCCATATCACCTCCATAGCATCCTTGTAGAGCGGATGATACAGAAGAGCATACACAGCATATGGTGATATGGAGACACAGAGGAGACCGTTGACAAAGGAATTGTTGAATAAAGTCATTATTTTTGTTTTCTTCGCTTAAAGTGTTCCCGTCGCTTCATATAACCCAGATTGCACATCTGATGGCAGATGAAGTATTCTGACGACGACTTTTATACCTTTTCTGGACCTTGACACTGTTATCTACTTGGCAGTCTATGGGACAATCAAAGGCCTCCCGGTTTTCATCCAAAATATTTTAAATTGTGTTCCGAAGACGAACGTAGCTTTTACGGGTTTGGAACAACATGGGGGTACGTGATTAATGACAAAATTTTCATTTTGGGGTGGAGTGTCCCTTTAAGGTATAGAGACAGAATAACCCCCCAAAAAATCCAGAAAAAAACACATTATATAAAGGTTCGAAATTGATTTGCATTTCAGTCAAATGAAGGTATGTTTGGGAAACGCACCCCTGATCAGTAAGTAATATCCCAGCAACCGTCTAGAACTCCATTTCAACCACACATTTAACATTAAACTCTAGTCCAGGCGCACATATGCCCGTGAGCGCACACACATAAACTGAACAGGTGGCAGCGCCAGAGAGGAAGCTGCAGCAGATGGCATCATCCACCTGACTTACACCAAAACTACTATACCTTCAATTAAATTTCTATTAAAAAAAGATCACCTACGCGCATAAATCCTCCAGTATTTCTAAGATGTTTAGAATTGCTTAATGAAATACAAAAATAGCTGTGATACAGTTGTAAAACTAATTGGACTGATATTACAGGACTGTAATGAGATGTTATGAACACTTTTATAATTGGATTTAAACAATATTTAAGAGTGTAATCAAACTAATATGTGACCCTGGACCACAAAACCAGTGATAAAGGTCAATTTTTCAAAACTGAGATTTACACATCATCTGAAAGCTGAATAAATAAGCTTCTGAATAAATATAGGACAATATTTGGTCGAGATACAACTATTTGAAAATCTGGAATCTGAGGGTGCAAAAAAATCAAAATATTTTCAGTAGGAAATTGACTAAATATTTTTATTGGAAATTATTTTTTATTTTATATTATTGTTTTTTTTGGTATAATATAAATATATATTTTTTTGGCATATAATGTGTTTTTTTGTATTTTTATAAATATACCCCAGTGACTTAAGACTGGTTTTGTGATCCAGGGTCACATATAAATGCTTCCCTGTAGGAACCAGGTCATATCAAGGGTTTCTGGAACCCTAAGGTCCAGAACCAGGTCTGACAGCTATAACTAAGAAGGTCTACCAGGTCAACTTGGGCCTCAGCAGCTTTATTCCTAACGAATAACCATCTACTCGCGAGCTACTGATCATTTATTATCAGCTTGGAGTAGCTGGAAACAATTTAAACCAGCTATCACCTGGATTTTCCAGCAGGGTTTAACAAAGAGAAAGTTTTCCACAAAGTTTAATGCAAGCAAACATGCCGACAAGAGTTTCAGAAAATATTCATTCCTAAACGTACCTTTTGATCCAATTTGTTGGGTTGGGAACCTGCCTGGACATTGCCAGCGTCATTCTCAGCTAAACACTGATAGAAACCTTCATCTGACTTGACCAGCCCCAGCACCTGCAAGTTCTGCTCCTTCTGTAAAGAGGCACACAAGAACATCACTGTCATCTAGAAGAAATACTGTATTTATCTGTAGATGCACTGTAAAAGGTCAACAGCATTTCCTCACTCATGTAGAGCTAGCTGGCAACTTACAATGATCTTGAAATAGTCGCTGGGAATAACAGCATCTCCGTTCTTCACCCATTTGATGGTGGGAGCGGGTGAGCCGGTGACCTCACACTCGAAGGTGATGTCTGTGGCTTCATGAGCATATATGCTAGCTGGCTTCTTCAGGAACTGCGGGGAAGCTGAGAAGAAAAGCAATAAAACAAATCATATGAGCATGAGAAACCAAACATTTGTTTCTTCAGAGAAATAATGCTTCAAAATGTCTGTATGGCTTAATGCCACTAATGATTTCGGGAAAACAATGTGATTTGATTAGGAAAAGAAAATGCTGCTTTTGACATTTCCCAACCTCTAAAAATACCCTAAACACCAGGATGTGGGCTAAAAATTATTTTCTTCCTAATAGCCAGAGGAAAATGCATAACCTCCAAAGGCTTCCCATTAGCAAATGAGGTTATTTGATCTTGGAGAAGATAAACAGGACATAGATCATCTCAATAACAAGGTAGTGTGCACCAGAATGATTCAGGCCTGTCTGTTGGGATGTAATTGGATTGTTGCTCTGCGCTGTGCCTGAATCTCTACCACATAACCACAACCCCCGGTTGCTGTATATTTTATACGAATTGCACATTTACAAAACATTACTATATCTTTTGTATGTTTTTTATACTTTTGCTCTCACTTTTGTATATATGTGTGTGTTATTTTTGGGGTCTGTTATTTTTATATTTTTATATAAGTGTGTGAAAAATATTTGTCGCTCAGACCATATACAGTACTTTTTTTTAAAGAGAAATAAGCATAATTACAAATAAATTGTACAAAATAAATAAAAAAGCTGCACAAGAAAATTTTAAAATGTAACAGCACATTATATAGTGATATTAACGATTTCATAAAAACTTTATGTTCCTAAAACCAACAGAAAAATGTTAAGAATAATTGAATGGAATAATTTAATGAATGATATAAACATAGATTAATTTTATTTTTAATTTTTAAAATAAAAATGAGTATAATAACAAATAAACTGTACAGCAAGCACAACACATTATACATTATAAAAATTATAAATGCATATAAAATATATATAAATGAATATTATAAAATACATTGTTTATAATGTTAATTGAAAGAAAAAATTCCATTATGACAAATAAACTGTACAATACGCAAAAGAAAAGATTTAGAATGTGACATTATATAAATGAGATTTCTAATTCTTATATGTTATATTTAGGCCTGTCGCAATAATTAAATAACCGTTTAATAGAGATTATTTGATCTAACCGCGGTTGTTTCAGACATAAAAATCAGACAATTAATCGTGATAATCGGCATATTCGCCAAAGCCCTAAAACAGACAATTAAATCGCAATAACCATGACTATTTTTAGACAATTAATCATAATAGAAATTTAGTAATCGTGAAAGTTTTATTTTTGTTATAGTATTAGTTATATGAACTTTTGTTCACAAATTATTTACTGTATTTTTTGTATATATTATATATAAATTTCTATGTGTGGAATCTATACATTTAGATCGAAAATCTAAATGTATAAATATGAGCAAAATTAGCAAAGGGTAAAAATAGCAAATAGAGACTACAGAATGTCATTAACATAAAAATGTATAAGACTGTGAACAGAATTCTTAATAGAAAACCAGCTACAAGCAGAATGGCTACATAAAGCTATGGCTAGATAGAAGCTGAGCTAAAATGAAGCTCACTGGATGTTTTCCATACAATATCTGGACCTGTATATCTAACATAAGCTGCAGCATCAGGGCCAAACTGACAGAGGTAAGGTGATGAATGGCTGTTAGTATGTGCTCCTGCAGTTTGCTGAGGCCTGCACACACAACCTGCTGAAAAACACTTGTCACACACTGCTGGGTTCCTGCTCACGCCAGCTCCACACGGGACAGATGGTTTGTGTTTCAATCACTCAGTATATCTCACACACATAAACCCAGCAGCACATACACAGGGCAGCACTCATATCGGCGGCCACTGACTGTAAAAATGTTGCATCAGCTGCAAATGTACAGATAAAGGCTGTGCTGATGTTTGATTGCACACACTTTTGCATTTTTGTTACACAGCCACCCCAAGACATTTTTCATATTAAAGTCAAAATGGAACACAATTCACATCCTATTTTACTTCCATAGTCTGATAAACTTCCTAGTATGGAATATGTTACAGCAGGACATGGTTTTATGATCAGAGACTGGCTGGATTATAAAAAGTTAATGGAGAATTATAAACTCAAAAGGCAGAATTGTGAGCTTTTTTATTTTTTTTTTATTCGGTGGTGGAAACAAGCTTCTATAGGTTACACTCCTATACATTCTAGCGGGAGATTATTGTGATGATAAAACATCTCAAATGACCACACAGCTCTTATCACCACCTCGATTGCATTCAGGAGCATGTCTCGGGTTTCCAGCTATATTAATGTCAAAGCTCAACACACACTGTTGTTTCTATTCATCTACCCTGCATTTCAGAGTAGGCTAAGAAACAGCAACCTACAAGCTACTCCCTTATGTTTTGCGTAGCACAGAAAAGACAGTCTATCAAAGTTTAATAGGATTCAGGTTTCTCACCTACAGTATAACAAGAACACAGAGAGTGCAGAAATTCCCAGATCAATCTGACCTGCTCACACTAGCACACATCTCTGCATGTTGACTAGTAATGTACACAGCAGAATGTATTCATAACTCTTCTGCGCCCACTGGTTGACATTTAAAAACTGAGCAAACAAGACATGAAAGTCATTGTTTTATTTCACGCTTGAAACAGGAACACATGATTGTTTTGGATGCAATACGACCTGCTCTATTAATAGCATTATGTTGATCACAACAAAACAATTTTGATTTGTTAAAAAAACAACAACCTTGCAACAGGAGTAAACAAGAGGGTCCAAAGGGTTTACATGCAGAAATATGAATCTCATATTTTGTTAAAGGATGAATTATTCAGCATGCATTTTTCAGCTAAACCTATTACTATTCGAGCTGTGAAGCATTTTTAGAAGTGTGGGACTACTGTTCTGGGCAAATTAACTTCTGGTTGTGTGTTACCAATGTATTTCCTGTGAGTGTAGTATAGTTATAAATATTACATAAGTTATTCAGCAATTCAATCACACTATTTTCATGCCAGCATGCATTATGTTGAAGTCTTGTGGGTATTATTTTTAAAACAGTGTGTATTTTGCTTTTATGTCCTTTTGTGGAAGAGAAGTAAACTTTATCATATTTAAAAAAAAAAAAGGGAAAATATGGAAATAATATACTTTTTTAGAATGTATTTAATTGGGTGGTGAATGTTTTTTTTTGGATATTCTTCTTGTTGTTTGCTAAAAAAATGAAAATGTTTAAGAGTTTACATTTATATTAATGCAATAAGTTGGAATTAAAAATGATTTTGACTCATTTAATTAGAACATAAGTAGATCTTTATATGTTATTTCATAATTACTTATATTGCCTTTGAAATATGATTAAAGTGTAACGTTGAATGTACTGACAAGCATTTATGGTAAACTGAAAAATACTTGAAACTTACATGTAATCAATTTAAATACTTTTGTAATTACATATTTTAACAACATAATATCAAATAAATTACTAAAATTATAATCAAGTATTTTAAGCATGCTAGTCAACACATCAATATACAGTAAGTGAACTTAATTAAATGCATGACAAGATTTTTAAAACATAATGACTTAAAATTGATTTGATTAGTGTACTCACTGTAAATACACTTACAGTAAGTGGCCTTTTATTTGACTGGCATTATGTACAAGTACAGTTTTTTAAAATATATTTTATGCTACAAGTGCACATTCAATACAGTTTTCACTTAAAAGAGCAAAGGGACCACTGAAATTATTTTCTGTGACAATCAACATCATACCATAAAAATGTTGACAAAACTCATTTCTGAACCCAGAGCATCTCTATTCAGAACACTGACGAAACAGCCCATGAGTTTGGCATTGCACCTCCTTTGTGAGCTGCTGGATTTACTGTACTATCGCTCCAGCCTCCAACACAATACCTCTCCCACCCACAAAGGGAAAGCAAAGGGCCTAAAAGTAGGGTCTGGGTGCCCTCCAGTATCTTTCATCTTTTCATCTCGTCACAGTGTAGGATCAATTTCCAGCAGATGGACAGATGGCCAAAGCTCATTACACTCCACATATCTGCATGAAATCAACAGCCCAGATTCAATTCTATTCTCTGTGATTTCACACCTGTCTGAACCATCTCGCGTCCCTTTTATCATCACACAATCACATCTCACGCACTAGCCAGTCCCGCCCAAAAGCTACAGCTTGAGCAATTACCGAGTACCAATACCTGTTACTGTATCTGAAGTGTGATCAGAGCGTGCAATCGAATTACAGAACTTAATGTCACCGAGAAAACGCAACACTTCCTCTGAACAGTACTAGAGGAAAGAGCTTTACAGTGTGACGTGACAATCACTTGACTAGTCCTTTATAAAGCAGTGAGGTTTAATCTTACCTTTCAGCGTGAGCTCAGTCTGGGCCTCAATGGATCCATTGGTGTTGTCTGCCATGCAGCTATACACACCGGCGTCTTCCTCAGTGAGATTGAAGGTCCACAGACTGCCTCCACCAAGCACTTCAAAGCGGCCCTTTCTGTGTGGAAAAGAGTAAAATGTCAGAAAGCTCCATGCAGAAAGTTAAATGCATACTTAGCCCAACGCTAATTCAATAACTGCAGTATATATGGTCCTGGATCTATATTGCAAAGGGTGCATTCTAGCAGAAAAAGGCAGCCTCAACATTGTGGTGTGTGGTTTAGCTGTAAAGGTCAGACTTGGTAATCAGAAGGTCTCTGGTTTGATCCCCACCGGGGCAAAAAATGAATGGGTCACCATTGTGCCCTTGAGGTCACCAAGGCACTTAATCCCAGGGTGCTTCAGGAGGATTGATGAATAATTGTACTGTATGATGCTTTGGATAAAGGGGATTCTTCCCTAAGAGGGTAGTTATAGTAGGGAAATATTGTTAGTTCACATTAGAATATCAAGGTAATTATATTATTATTATTATTATTATTAATTTCAACCCTGCTACCTGTTATCTAAATACAAAAGACATCACTGAATATTTATTTATGCATTTACCATTTTTTTTTATCTTTGTTACCAAAAGTTGTCTGAATAGAAAAGACATATCTGAATTAATGTACTTATTTGGTATTTTTTGCCCCATTACCAAAAGTTGTCTGAATACAAAAGAGTAGTGTTGTCACGGTACCAAAATCTCAGTATTCGGTACCAATACCAGTGAAAATCCACGGTTCTTGGTACCAATTTCGGTACCAAAGCAAAACACAAAAACATGCTAATTAATTTTTTTTTACTATACTTTCATTTAATCCAAACTGTGTACATATTTAATTTTAAAGGGATTTTGAATTTTAAAGCCAAGGATAACAAATAAGTTAGCTAAAAAATAAAAAGCCCAGAACTGCTTTTCTGACTGATATGACACAAACAATGTTAACCATTTGTACATTCTCTGACACATATATTTTAGATTCACAATTCATTAAAAAGCCTCAGGTGTGTAAAAATAGTAAATATCATGTCATCCAGTTTTTTTACCCTAATAAAAGTTATAGGAGCATTAAATAGTTAATAAAGAAACTTCATTCTAATGCTCATTATATTAGTGTTAGCCGCGGTTATGCTAACGATTAACTACTCTAATAACAGCGTTGATTTCAATCCGACATTCAAATTAAAATATTTCATAGTATTCATAACAGAAGCGGTGTTTCCCACAGCGGCATCGTGCTTGTAGAGCGCAAGAGAGAGAGAGGTTTGTTTGGTAAAGGGTGTTAGTGTTTGTTGAGAGAAACTGCTCAGGCATTACAGGCAAGATTAAATGAAAATGACATCCATAATTTTCTGAAGACAGTCGGTTTTCTTCAGAAATACAGTGATATAAATAACCCGGGTTTAGACTTTGACACGTGCAGTGCTCATGTTTATTTAACGAAGTCAAAATCTGTTTGTTGCGGTCAGTTTTGATATTTCCGATTGTGTGGGAAACACTGTGAAACTCACCTGCTTGAACTCTTTAATTTGATCTGGGTGTCTGCCTTTAAAGTGTTTTGTTAGTTTGGTGTGTTTCCTTCTTTTGAGGTTGCCTCATCTCAGTGCTTTTATGAAGAGAGCACATCTGCACAACTGTGGGATAGTGCACCAAGAACCGAGTCGACCGGGTACTCGGTACCACCGGTACTTAATAAAACTGGTACCGTAACATTTTCGTTTTTTTTTGTACCGACTTGGTACCGAAGTACCGGTTCAATGGCTGTGCTTGATGGATGTAGTCAACACCACAATTTGGGTAAAAATTGAGAAAATGATTTCTGCAGCAATTCATTTTTTCTTTGCCTAATCAATAAACTATCAACATTTGGTTGGGAAAATTTTCAACACAGGGCACATACTGTGATGCTGGGCAAGGAATCAATGGCTTAGAAGAAAGAAGAGTGTGGCCACAGTATGAGGCAGAGGAGCAGGATGGTCTTCAGCACAGAGATCACAGGGATGCGGAGATTGCAGAACCTCCACTCAACCTGATCTGTCAGCCATCGACTGGCATCAAACACCAGCACATTAATACCAGCATTCTCACACTGACACATTCCCTATTTTATTTCATTGCCTGTCTCTCAGTCTCAGACATGCAAGTAACCTGAACCATGTGCTGCATTCAAAATTGTGGGTTTTTTGGGAAACAAGTGTGTGATCTCAAAGGTTCTTTATTATTTTATTTTTGCCCTTTTATGTTGTAAGTTAAAGCTTTTTTAAAGATTTTTTTAATTATATGTTATTGATTTCTGATTTTTAAAGTTATACTCCAGGGATAATTGAAAATTTTGTGATTATTTTGTTAGTCTTCAGAACACAATTTAAGATATTTTGGATGAAAACCGGGATGGCTGTGACTGTCCCATAGACTGCCAAGTAAATAACAGTGTCAAGGTCCAGGAAAGGTATGACAGTCGTCGTCAGAATAGTCCATCTGCCATCAGATGTGCAATCTGGGTTATATGAAGCGACGGAAACACTTTTTGTAAGTGAAGAAAACAAAATAAACGACTTTTATTCAATAATTCCTTTGTCAGCGGTCTCGGTCTCCTCATATGCGTGTATGTACTCTTGGTCAGCCACGCCCACAAGGATGCGCTGTCTCTCCATATCACCGTATGCTGTGTATGCTCTTCTGTATCATCCGTGCCACAAGGATGCATTGTTTCTATGTGTATTTAGCTTTGCTTATATGAAATAAAACAACGCATCCTTGTAGAGCGGATGATACAGAAGAAAGTTGTGTTCCTAAGGATTTTCGTATTTTTTGTTTTAGTTTGTGTTTAAATGAAGAGTGGTGTTTTTGGGTTTAGTTTATATTTAAATCAACAGAGATGGGAGTACAATTAATTAGTGTAAGTCATTCCTTCACCATTGCCAGTACCAAAATCTACAATTTATAAATTGCAGAGTATGAAACAGCACTCTGAAGTCCTGAGAGGGCAGCCTGACAGTGTCCATTACACACGCCAGACCACAGGACTTGCATAAAGAGAACTCAAAGTAACTCAATGTCTTGTGCTCAGAGAAACTCCACCCTACCTCAACCATCAAACATACCTCATCCCACAGGAAAACCAGCAGGTCTCATAAAGGAGGTCTTTGTCCTTTTGTGCTGAAGAACACGCAATGAAACACGTAGGCCCACTGTGGAGCTTTTCCACCTAAGACACGCTTCAGTCTTCATGTTTTTCTTTCATGGACCGTGACATTATTACTCATATGTTCTTTTAGGAGTGTGAATGCTGAAGTTCCACACATCAGTGCCTCTCAGCTGCACTTGTCTCTGTATGTTTCTTGAGTCAAATGCCTTCAAAACGTTAATGTGAGGGAGGCACAACCTTAGTGACAATATCCTTTGCATTTGTCATTGTGTAATTTCACTTGATTAAGTCTGAAAGATACACTTAGACTCCTTGGAACTGCAGCATGTTAATGATTGAAAATAATATAAATTAGAAAAAAAAAATGTTAAAATATACAGACTTAGGGCTAGGCGATTTTTCCAATTTTATCGAGTAATTCGAATTTAAGGTTTTGCGACGATTGTATTTTTTTTTAGAAATCAAGGAATCGCAATTTTGAATGGAAATATTACGAAATGTTAGAATTAGACACTTTGAGAATATGCCCGTGATAACAGTAAAGAGAAAAGAATGATCCGACCACATGTCGGTGCAATTGATGTGAGTGGAACAGTCAAACAGGTCCATGTTTACATAGAAAAAATTATGGAAAAGCTGCGCAAGTGAATAAAAAACTTGTAACTACTGTATGTCTGATATTTCATGTTTGCATCATGGCGACAGACTGAAAGCTGCTGTTGTTGTCTAGTCAGATTTGTCAAAATAGCGCTAAGCTGATTTGGAGAGACACAGAGGAGAGGAATTGTTGAATAAAGTCATTATTTTTGTTTTCTTTGTGTACAAAAAGTATTCTCGTCGCTTCATAACGTTACGGTTGAACCACTGATGGCAGATGGATTATTCATACTTTTCTGGATCTTGACAGTGTTATTTACTTGGCAGTCTGTGGGACAGTCTCAAGCCTACCTGTTTTCATCCGAAATATCTTAAATTGTGTTCCGAAGACGAACAAAGCTTTTACGGGTTTGGAACGACATGGGGGTAAGTGATTAATGACAAAATGTTCATTTTGGGATGGAGTAACCCTTTAAGTGATTTGTTTAAGTTTTTAATGATGTTGTGTTCTTTTTGTGTTGTGGTATTGGAATATAATTATTTTTAAATAGAGGGTTAATAAAGAAAAAGATCATGTTGTATTTACATTTTTTAAGTTGACTAGTTAAAAATCATAAAAATAAAAATAAAAATCGAGAACCGGTCAAATGTTCTGAAAAAAAAAAAAAAAAAATTGAGATTTTAATTTTTTGCCAAATTGCCCAGCCCTATACAGACTATTATTATTTTATGGCAAAAGTATTTATTTATTTATTTATTTTGTTTAGTTATTCGTTCATTCATTCATTCATGTTTTTATTCATACATTCACTATTTTTCATCCCGGTTACCAAAAATTGTCTGAATACAAAAGACATGTCTAAAAACAATTAAAAACCCTGTGTGCTTTCTAGCAATAAAAATCAAAAAAGAGAAAATTACTATACATACATATATAAAACAAAATGGGTAAAGGGTTGCAAGTAAAAGGGTTTCAGTTTTAGGATGAATTATGCTATCATTTAGATTTGGTTAGACCAAATGACCAAAAAAAAAAATAAAATACTGTAATATTTTCATATCTGTTAACTTAATACTGCTTAATATTTTCTTAATTTGTCAAAATGTACTGGCAAAAGCATCAACCATTCAGAACTGTTACCAAATTTAAATAAATACAAAATAAATAAACAAACAAACAATTCTTTCATAGGGAAAGAGTATTTTACCAATAGCTACAAATCATTTGGTCTGTAAATAGGCTATACTCTGCTCAGTGATTCTCATTCAGGCGTATTTAAACTTTATTTACTTAAAATGATTTTTTATGTTTATTCAATGCTTTTTGCTAGAAAATAACTCAAATAAGGGTTGTATTCAGACATACCCACGTTTTCTGTTAGAGTTTCAACAACCTCGTAAATAAACAAGTGAAGACTGGGTACCTCCTTTCACTTACCATCTGTTAAATAATAATAATAATTAAATAATAATAATATGAATTGATATAATACGAAATAATAATTATAATAAAATCGATGGTTCAAGCTCTATTTTGCAACATATAAAGATAAACAAAAATGGCATAAACAGAAATGACTTTTCCATTCTGAACATCACAAATCCTCCCATTCATTATTGAACAATTGGTCATTTCCTCACCCATACAGGGTTCCTTGAAATTTCTCAATTTGCACAAGTTAAACACATTCTATTCTTCATTCTGGACCGTCAGTGTATTAGGAGTGTTGAGGGAGCAGTAATGCTTTTGTTCCGTGTGAGGAGTTGCCTCAAATAACCCAGAACTAATGTGCAAAAGGCTCATGACTGCAGGCAGGTTAGGGCTAACAGCTAGCGCTGCATATGCTGTGATGTATATCCAGTGTGCAGCTCTGAGGCCAAACTACTGGCATCCGTCAACAGAAATCCAACACCAAACTACCGGTGGCGCTGACCCAACCTGCCTCAGAGCAGCCAGCCTGTGATTGATGCCGTCATAAGATACAAGTGAGCAAGATGAAAGGCTGCCTTGTCAACAGCTCAGAAGGTTCTGGCATGGTCTCCACCCTTAACTGTTCAGCTCCATGGCTGTGACTCCAAACAGAGGAGCTACTAATGCTGTGCCAAGACTTGAATGAGGGTAGTGACACTATTCCTTCTGATGCCACCAGCAAAAGTCGTGTGTTACTCCACTGGAAAATCCAGTCACAACCAGCTTCTGATGGTTTCTACCCTCATAAAGTCAAAAAAGTCACTGATATAATCTATAATTCAAAAAAGCATTGGAATTCCTGAAAAGAAAACCATATTAAGCAGTTTGCCATTTTTATCAGATATATCAGATATGTGTGTATGTATGTATTTATGTATTTATTAATGCCTGGTTTTGTGGCAACTCCAGTGTTAAAACTAAAACAGATTAAGTTCATTTTTTTTATCAAAGTATGGCAAAATATGGTTCATTGCTTATTAATATTTGGAAAAAAAACAACAAAAACCGATAGCCACAAAACCAAAGTCATATACTGTGATCAATAAAGCCATGTGGTGGATTAAAAAAGAAAAAGAAAAAGAAAAAAGAAAGTTCATGACTGTCAGTAAGTTTTTAAATCATTTTACCGGTTTTATTACAAAGCAAGGAAGATCAGGTGATATTGTATGTATATGAATGATTTCTTTTTCACAATGATTTGTGACTGAATGATTAATTCATTTTTACATTCATTAAACAAGTATCCTGAATCAATCGTTCAGTCACAAATGTCTTTAAGAAAATATATTTATGAAATGTAAGAAAATGTGTTTTTTTTAATTTGTTTGTTTTTAGAAAATATGTGTCATATGGTGTTACTTGATGGTATTGATGGATATGACATTTTTAGAAATTTAAATCCTTCTCTAATTTTTTATTAAAGCTTTTTTTTTGGGTCCCCTTCCCAAGTCTTTTGATTTTTACATTTTTAATCATGGACATTCTTCTTTGTCATTGACTCTTTATCTGGTCTACCACCTGATGTTCTCAAAATACCCATCAGGTACTAAATCCTATCTAAAACCATCAAACTAGACCAGTAAAGCAAACTGTTGTTTCACTGCAGGGAAGCTAAGACCATCTTGGGCTGGAATGATCTTTTTTTAATGCTGAATAATAGTTATGAATTAACTGCTTTTTAAAGAAAAAGAATTCATTCATATTTGTTAATTTACCAGCATTGTCGAATAATGAACTTTTCGCAGAGCAAATGAATAGATGTAGAGCACTGCAATGTGCAGGTGACTCCGAAATAGACTGAATATCCTCTCTGGACAGGGCTGCATCCTGACTACAACACATATTTAGAGAGTTCAAAGCAGAAAAAGCATTCCAATTCAAAAACCCTTATGAGCAAATATTATCTTATTTTCTAAATCATGAATATTATTTTCTCACAGCTGTGGGGACTCCAGTGTGATGTATGCTGCACTTTTATAGAACAAGGACTGAGCTTTAAATGAAATACCTCAGAAGAGGGAAAAACTGAGCATAAAATCAATATGAAGAGCTCCATCTTTACAATGAGTCAGAGTGTTTGTTTTTCCCAGCTGGGCTGAGATGGACCATCATCATACCTTTCTTTATGTGTCTAGCAGGTGCCTCCAATGGTTAACCAATATTTTGATTAACACATTACTCCGCACATGCCCAAAGCCACAGTCTGCGTAATATGCGCGCATTAGAGGTCTGAATGAACTGACTGGTGAGGCTGGATTTAGCCCTGGATGTGTCATTAGCTTCTGAGTGCACAGAGAGGCCACCGTCATTTCTAAAGGGACGGGACACAGAGGAACTCGGAGGGAAAGAGGAGAAGGAAAAAATGGACAGATAGGCAGAAATGGAGAGAGAGCCACAAAATTCATATGTTCCAGTGACAAAAACAGCTGCCACACATTTGGCTGAATGAATCCTGCTATAGTGCTGCATGGTCTATTCAACAGCAGCGATGTCCTGCCAACCAGTAAAACAGACATCCAGTACAATGCATTTCAACCCTTCAACCCACTTTTCATTCCAGCAGTGTGCCCGAGTCATAAATGACGTAGATTCAGCCTCGGATGGGCCACCCATGGACCAATCATTGAGCCTCTGATGCATGCTCCATGCACAAATGGCAAGGGCTTTTGCAAAATGGCAAGCTCCATTCTTTAAATCCGACATGTCTTGATCCCAATGCTCCCTTCACACCTCTGCTTTCTTAAAAACTATAATTTTCTATAAAATGGGGTTACCCAAACTGCAGACTGAAAACACTTGGGGGTTTGCAAGTTGATGAAAAAAAAAAAACATTAAAAAGACTTCCTAAAAATATTAATAATATTTTATTTACCCGCATGTCATGTGACCATTAATGGACATCAGAGTGACTGTGGATATGTGTATGTTGTTAAACTACTGAAATATAAATATAAAATTTCAGAGGGTACTTCAAATGAATATGAAAAGGTTTCAGCTGACAAAAATGTTTGGGGATGACTGCTATACAAAAAGAAAACTAAACAGCCCCAAAATAATAGAAAAATGCTGTGTAATGTAACAATAAAGTAAAAAGTCATAACATATTTCTTTTTTACCCTGAATGTGAATTTACACATCTTCATAATAATAATAATAAAAAAAATATATATTTTTTTATTTTATTTATTTTTTCACACAAAAGAACAACAACTTAGATTTAGTGGACAAAGGTTGTGTAAATATTTATAATAAATATATATTTTTAATTCTGCTTATTTGATTTCTATAAAATAAAATAAAATAAAATAAAATAAAATAAAATAAAATAAAATAAAAAAGCTTGAACTAGTATTTGTTCTTCAGAAAACTTAATAATAATAATATTATGATTACAAGATATATCTGACTTCATGGCCTTCCCCTAAAATCCCAGAACTATAATTCAGAAATCAATGTAAGCATATCAATTGCATTTTTATATGTATTCTTTGCAAAATTAATAATCAGTTTCCATGTGTCCGGGTGCACTGTTTTTTAATCAGTAAACCAAAAATGTACAAAGACCTAGGCAAATTTGCAATTGTTTGCAAGATTCGTGGCACTGAATCATTTAAACACACTTAAAATAAGGAAAATAAAGAGATTTGTTTACAATACAAATGGTTGGTCGTTTTATATCAATCAGGCGACCACTTCCTTTTTCAGTTCTTGGCCGAAATCAGCTGCAATGTGGATCAGATCGTATGCTGAAGGTTTAAGGTCTGGCAACACCAGATTATAAATTATATTGCTTGTGATCCAAACTGTAATATGTTATTTTCTTTCTCAATTTCTCTTTTACACACAGTCTGGCTTTCCCTTCCCCCCTCCCACCAGCTCTTTGTGCCAGTCTTCAGTGTTTATCCTTCAGTGAATCCAGCCTGTTGTTAAACTCCCACTAAGAATCCTGAGCATCTCCAAACCTGCTATTATATATCTCTCTCAGCTCTCTGCCCAGTGACTCGATCTGAAGAGCATCCCAGCCTGAGAGATGGGCATGCAGATAGTGCCAGGGACAGAGAGGGGCTGGTTTGGATTTCGACATGAGAAAAACACTTTTCCCCCTGAACACACATAAGGGAGTTAGAGAGGCTCCTTCTGTGTGGACTGATGTAGAAAAGGTCAGGGTATGGGAATAAACAGTAGTGTTAATCACCAGGCCACAGATGAAGTGAATAAAGCCTGCCCTTGTGAAAAACAAGTGTGCTTAATTGCACTGAATCAGTCTTACTGTGTAAGTCAATGTTACAGGTGTTACCAGTGATTCACATTTTAATGAGAGTCTATAAATCTAGTTTTGATCTCTGCTAAGTTATTCCATCTACATTTACATTTAGACTAAATGTAGGCTACTTGAAGATTGGAAATGTATTTTCTTCCCAGTGAAATACATTTTGAAATATATCTAGGTGTAGTTTTCCAAAAATATATGTGACCCTGGACCACAAAACCAGTTGTAAGTTGCACGGGGATATTTGTAGCAATAGCCAAAAATACATTGCAGGTCAAAATAATCGATTTTTCTTTTATGCCAAAAAAATCAATGGGATATTAAGTTAAGATCATGTTCTATGAAGATATTTCCTATTGTAAATTTTTTATCAGAAATATGCATTGCTAAGAACTTCATTTGGATAACTTTAAAGGCATTTCTTAATATTCAGATTTTTTTTTGCTCCCTCAGATTCCAGATTTACAAATAGTAGTATCTCGGCCAAATACTGTCCTATCCTAACAAACCATATTTAAAGCTTTTTAATTCAGCTTTCAGATGATGCATATATCTCTATTTAAAAAAAAATACCCTTATGGTTTTTTGGTCCACGGTCACATATTTAATTTAACTACAACATCTATTGAACATATGTTTTGGCCAGAAAAAAAAAAACAAAAAAAAAACAAACATTTGTTTGTTTTATTGTTGTTGTGTTTTTCGTTAAAATCAACAAAGAACCACAAACAAAGCATTCATTTTAAAATCCAAAGATCTTTGATTTATTTGTGTTTCAAATTTTGCCATGATTCAAGTATTTGTTCCCACAAATTAAATTGAGGCCATGAATAAATCATTTGTTCACTCGTTTTATTAAATTGTGGCCATGCTGTACTAATTTGTTTCCTGCATTCGAAATGAATCAAAATGTGGGAATGTATAACTATAACATGGCCATGATTTAATAGAACAAGGGAAAGAATTAATTCATGGGAACAAATTTATAATTTGTGGCTACAATAAAGATATATTTTTTTTGTCCGCATGTCATGTGCAGGTCTGCGTACATCACCAGTCTTATTTTTGTTAATGAAACCTCTATGTTTAATGTAAGTTTGTCATTGTATTATTTTATTGTTGATGCATTTTTCATTAAGAATAATAATGAACCCATCATTTTCAAGCATTCGTTTTGTTCAAAGAAAATAAAGATCTAACATCAAATATCAAAATAAGGGCTACAGGTTCTAAGCATCACTGACAATTATCTTAACTTGTAAAATGCAGTCTAATGTTGTTGTGACAAGTTTATTTTTTAAACTTATTTATATTTATTTAATAACTGCACTTTGTAATAATGTCATACTGAGATTTTTAAAGTACATTTTAAATCATTATGTTGTTGTGCTTTGATGTACACTTATTTTCATGTGTTGACTAACATACTAAAGTAATCTAAAATACTTGATTATAATTCTAACTGTGTGTGTTATTCAATATTTCATTTAAGGTTATTAATATATTTGGAATTAAATAAACTGCAACTTCATCATACTAATGTGTAATTACAAATATCTTTAAATACATGACATTTAAGTTTCAATAGAAATGGCATTAACATAGATTTTGGTTTACCATAAATTACATGTATTTCCTATTTTATTACTTTTTGCTGGAAGTGTACTTCTTCTTCATTAAGGCAGTTTGTGCTGGGTCATCAGCGCCCTCCCTCCGGCCGAACATTACACGCCCAGACTCTATTACCAACAGCATAAATTTGATATCAGGAGAGTGTGAGCTGAAAACAGCATTTAATCTTGTTAATACATATCCTGAACAAAAGACTGCAGAAATTATAGGCCATTAACATTGATAAGCAACTCTGCCAATGGCCAACCCGTAATAATTTCACCCGACCTTTATAGATCGGGAGAGCAGTAGACAAAGATCAACTCCAAATTGGATTTTAAATGGGGTTCCAGAGAATTGAGGGGGCAGGATGAACGACTAGTTGCTTGATCAGTATTTCACTAAGTTTTACTGAGCTGGTGTGGATAACAAACCCTGGACCAGCTACACTGTTCCAAAATCCATCTTGACCACCGTAATGACCCTGTTTTTTTTATTTAATTTTTTTATTTTAGGTAAACTGTAAAAATAGCCTAAATAATTTCTAGAATCTCATTCAGTATTAAGGTTGTTACACTCTAAAAAAAAAAAAGGGGGGGGCTTCACGATGCCATAGAAGAACCTTTTTTTTTGTCTAAATGGTTCCATAAAGAACCATCTGAAGAACATTTCTGTTTAACAAAAGGTTCTTTGTGGTGAAAGAAGGTACTTCAGAGTACAAAAAGGAAAGAAAGAGATGGTTCTTTAAAGAACCTTTGACTGAATTCTTCTTTGTGAAAACAAAAATGATTCTTCTATGGCATCGCTGTGAAGAACCTTTTAAGCACCTTTATTTTTAAGAGGTTTTTGTGTTGCATTCGGTTTATTTTATGTAAACAGAAAAGAGGGACACACTTTACATCATAAAATACACACAATATAAACCGAAGGCTTCAGTACTATAGAAATATTTGGCGATAGATATTGCACAGTATGATCAAAGGAACCGTGGACATGCTTTGTTCATATTTAAATTGTGTTGTAAGGTTTGGGGAATTGAAGTCACACTTCATACAGACCTCAATATGAGGCAATCGACAGTCACTCTCATTGTACCCTTTCATCTATCTTTTCTCCCTTGTTCTGCCTCTCTGACTCGTACGTTTACCGTGGATAATCCCCACAAGGCTGCTGCACGCAAAGGATTATTTTCATAAATTCGGATATGTCAAGCAGGGGCTTGAATGCCTCGTTCTACCACTGTCTTATAATACAAACGTTCTTATAAATATTCCCTATTGCTCTTTCATTTAACATTCCCAATTACTGACTGACAGTCCAAACCCCGTCTTCAGAAAACCTCACAGGAACTTTTGAATTGTCAAGAACAAAACATCTTTTTCAGTCATCTAAGTCTGAGAGCGCATTCAGTGTTGAAATTACCACAAGCAGCTCCTTTGATTAATGAAGTAATCTTGTGAAGATGGCAACTCTGGGGATACTTACATTCAAGCCAGTGAATGGGGTAATTATTGTTATGACAAACTTACTCTAAGGCAATTATTAGTGGTGTTTACTAAGGCAAGCAGCACTATTACAATTGCTCATGCCAACGGTTAGGGATCTGAACAAACCACTAAACAAACTACATAACTTTGGGATGTAACTTGTCCTGTACTTTTCTGCAATGATACCTCAAAATAAATGGCTTGTTCAGAAGAGGTGTGCTATTTCATTTCTAAGCAATCTGGACAATAAAAAAAAATGTTTGAAAAAAAATTGTTCCACTGAAAGAGGAACATCTCATATAGGCACCAGAATATCATAAATGTTTTTTTCCATTTTTGTTTTGCAAAGCAAAACGTTTTGTTGAAGAAAAAAAAAGCAAAAATCTATTTTATAATCACTGTGTGAGAAGTTTGTACAAAAAAATAGAAAAAACATGGCACCATATTTTTTTATTTTTTTTTACAAAAAATTAAATAAATACATATTGCATACATATTTTACAACTGAAGACAACAGAATACAATTATTTACATTATTAATTATTTTAGAATTCTAATTATTTATTATATTAATTATTCATAGAATACAATTATTTATATTAAGCATACATTTGTGTGACTTTTCTCAGATTTTATTTGATGAATGGACAACATATTGGTACCCCCTCAGTTATTTGTCAATATAAGACCTATTACTATATCATATATCAGTGTCATTTTCGGTATCATAGATTATCGACACATTATCGAATGATCACCTTATTTAATTTGATTTACTTTATTTACTTAATTTAAAGGGACAGTTGACCCAAAAATTAAAACTGTGTCATTCCTCATGCTGCTCCAAAACCATAAGACTTTCATTCATCTTAAACACAAATAAATATAATTTACGTGAGAAACATGAGATTCTGTTGCTCCACTGAGAGTCCATGTAACAAAAACAGTTCATCAGTTCTCACTTTTCAAACATGAATATTTAATGTGCTTTATGTATGTGTTTATACTATATGTGAAGAAAACCCTAAATGAAACCAGTTTTTCAAATAAAGCACAAGTTTGATTCCTGTCTCGGGGTCCTTTGACGATCCCGCTCCCTCCCAGTGCTCTCCTGTCATCTCTCTATTGACGTATCTTTATAAAAAGGTACAAAAGCCCATAAAAATAACTTAAAAAAAAAACATTCCTTACATTTCCATGTGGCTGTGGACATGGCTGTGGAAACCCCGTCAGCACTTTATATTTTAGCATGCAGTGTTGAGAACATCGGCTGATTACAATCTCTGGGTCACGCGTGCCCTTTGGACACCCAACAGCTAATGAGAAAAAGTGGCTTCCCAGGTCTAATCTGTGAACAGCCTGGCAGTGTTTCTCATGAGAGAGGTGTGAGAGTGTGTGTGGTGCAGAAAGTTGCAGTCCTGACTGGCATTTACACCTCGCAGGCAGGCGCCGTCACTCTAATTATTTACTCAGGCAGCTGGGTCAGGGCTGTGCGCCAGCTGAACAGCAGACGTACACAGAGAGTGATCCCTAAAAGTGGACACTGCTGCCACAGCGGGACTCTAAGCTCATGTTCGTCACATTGGCAACACACAGAGGAATCAATGAGCTGTTAGTGGAAATCACTGTCTGATTCAGGGTGCATTAATAGAAAAGTATCTATCCACCCTGGAGATCTGTGAGGACAGAACGCTGCTTGATGATGCATTTCGTACCTGTACTCAATGAGCTGGTCTTTGTGCATCCATGTGACGTCGGCTGTGGGATGTCCCGTCACCACACAAGGGAGCAGCACACTCTCTCCAACGGCTTTAGACACATGCTGAGGCTCCAGGAGAAACTCCAGGGTCCTTTCCTCCCCTGATTCTGCACAAAACAGAGAAGTGCATTCACAGTCAGTGTCCGTCCCTGTCCTAATTATGTTAATAATTTTAAACTTTTGAAATAATATTTTACAAAAATCTTTCAAAAAAAAATTTTTCAGTAAAAATATCTAAACATCTTTAAAACAACGTATGAAAAGTAAAATAGCATACAATATTATGAGATTTTTTAAGGAGAATATATTTTGCTGTTAAGTTTTTTACCTCATTGACAAACATTTTTGTTCACTCAAAAACAAAATTCTGTCATTATTTACACATCCTCATGTCACTCCAAACCTGTATGAATTTCTTACCTCTGCAAAACACAAATTAAGATATTTTGAGAAATGTCTGACTATCAGTATAATAGAAGTCAATGAGGTCCAATGTTGTTTAGTTCACAGACAACAGAAAGTCGTACAGGTTTGGAACCACATGAGGGTGAGGATATAAACTATTTTTGTCTCTTTAAATATGTTTTGTTTTGGTTAAAAAGTGGGGTAAGAAAAATCTATGCAAATCAGGATATATTCTCCTAAGGCAGAGTTCCCAAATTTAAATAATCTAATTTTTTTTTAAGGATGTTTAAACATTTTCACTTGAAAACAATACAAAAGTATAAATAATAGTGCTGTCAAATGATTAATCGCATCCAAAATAAGTTTTTGTTTACATAATCTATGTATGTGTGCTCTGTATATTTATTATGTATGTATGAATACACACACATACAGTATATATTTTGAAAATATATTTAATAATCACGATTAATAGTTTGACAGCACTAGTAAATAAATATAAAGATGACAGAATTTTCATCTTTGAATGCACAATCTCTATGTATGTTTTTAACTTTTTTTAAGTGGCCTTAAAAAGTGGGATAAAAAAAAATTGGCTTATATTCACTTAAGACTAATGTTATTATACAGTTTACAGAATTTTACTTGAATATATTTTGCCCAGTTTAAAATATTTGGAATTATACTGGAAAACAAGAAAAATACTGGTTGAGATAATGAAGCTATACAACATGAAAATGGAAATTTTCCATCAGGAAAGTGTGAACTTGTTGACCATTTAGCCCTACAAATTAAGTGTGAAGTTGTGCCACTAGTCACAACAAATTGTGTTTTTAATAACATTTAAAAGTAAATGTTACTATAATATTCTATAAATTTTAGTTGCAACAAATTGCATGAAAAACATATTAAAGCAGGTTTCCTAACACAGGTTTTCAGCTGTCACTGGTAAAACAAATAGTAATTTTCTACAAATGGCTTACTTATGTAAGATTTAGACAATAAAATTAGAAAATAAAATAGAGTCAGATTTGAATTTAACCTCAATTTAATAACTTTGCGCACTGAAAAGACTGAACATGCAGGAAACCTTCCTCCATTAGGCCAATTCGTGGACTTTTCACATACATTATTTATATTGTAACATATGCAGTATAGGTTGAAGCTTTTAAAAAGCTGTCTCTTTAATACTCATTATTTATTTATCTATCTCAGTGAGGGCAAAAGAAATTCAAAATGTCTTTCTTCTCTCTTTACATACTGCTGCATCATGTTGATTCCTGCTCCACGTTTAGTGTGATAACCTCAGCAGGCGACGGTGCTTCAGGCCTGATTTACGTTCTTTAATATCTCACTCTGTGCTCATGACTGCCCGTAAAAATAAATCTGCATGCTGAATATCTGCCACAAAGGAGCTCAGTCCTCTTTAACTTTAGCATAAATTACATTGTTCTCTTTGAAAACACCACCTGTGGGCATCCTTCTGGAGAGGGCCTCCTTTAAAACTCTCTCTCCCCTCAATTGTGTGAGTTTCAGTAGTGAATGAACAATTACATCAGAATCAATGTCTTGCATTTTTACTGTCAGGAATGCAGGGGAATTGGCTTTTTCCTTATAAAACCTTTTTAGGAAAAAAAATAAATAATTATGTTTGTCATGAAATAATATTAATAATAAAAAAAAAAAAAAACTTTTGATTAATGCTGTCAAATGATTAATCGTAATTAATCGCATCCAAAATAAAAGTTTTTGTTAACATAATATGTGTGTACTGTGTATATTTATTATAATTACAAACATATGCATGTATATATTTAAGAAAAATGTGTTTATATATTAAATATATTTAAATATAACAAGAATATAAATATATACATGAATATACAGTACAATATTTTCAAAATATATACTGTATGTGTGTGTATTTATATATACATAATAAAAATACACTGTACACAAACATACATTATGTAGCCAGAAACTTTTATTTCGGATGCAATTAATCAAGATTAATCGTTTGACAGCACTGCTTTTGATATAAAAGAGTTATGGTCAAATGCTTGAAATTAGTTTTGAAGACATATTTATATTTGTATGAGACACATACGTATCTAAAGATTTTTATATTTGAGCTTTTTCAACATCATCCCAGCTAAAAGGGAGCATTCTCAGAAATTTGACCAGCATTTCGGCAAGGTTCTTCCAAAGTTATGAACAGATGATCTTCTTGTAACATTTATATAACATTTATTTAAACTTGTCTGATCTTTAAAAACATTTAAAAGTAACATTACTATAATGTTTGCAAAATGATCAAATGGAACATTTTCCTAATTAATTCTCTATTGTAAAAAAAAATGTTTTTTAACCATTAAAAAAAAAAAAAAACCAAGGTTTTGCATAAAGTTATTTATAGAACATATTTTTGTTAGCTGGGATAATTTGGATAAATTTACAGTTATTCTGTTACCAAAATGTTGTTTAAAGGTCAGTCAGTAAATCAGTCTAAA